>NW_020885056.1:0-16737 GCF_003945725.1 Corapipo altera
GAGTGCCCCTTCCCACATCCCCCCAAAGTCCAGCCCTGCCTGCTGAGCTTGCAGATCCCCTGCTCCTGCACAATGGTGGGAGGTGAAATGATTTGCAGATGGATCTTGCTTGAAAGAAAACAACTTAGTTCATCGTTGTCCCAGTGCCAGGGTTTTATTCCCGAATGCAACTCGGCCTCTGGAGCTGACAGCACAATTTATGGGAGGAAATGAAACCCAGCTCAGTGTTGTTTCCCTGTTCTTGTTCATTCTTCAAAGTGGTTTTATATACAGGGGCTGCTGTTCACTCCTCCTCCCAGTTCCTGCTCTGGCTGGGAAAGCAGAGCAGAATTTAATGGATTTTGCTGATGGAGAGAGGAGAAATTTGGGATCAGGGGATGCCTGAGGCAGAAAGATGGACCTGATGCCTTTTTAAGCTTTAAAGCTTCATGATTTGTCAAAGAAATGGCTGGAAATGCTGAGCAGCTCCAGGATCCTCCGTTCAGTGTCAGCCCAAACAGCACCTCCCAGTTCAACCAGTCTGCTCCTCCCACAACAAACCTGCTCAGGTGTGTAGGGCTGTTCATCACTTCAGTTCTTGCAGTAAAATTCCTTGTGGAAGGGCTCTGGCAGGTGTGGCTTCCCTTCAGCCCTCCCAGAGGCCGAAGGTAGCAGCTCCTTCCCTTCCATAAACACTTGAAGGGTTTCTCAGGGGGACAAACTTTGTGCTCCCAGCCCAGGGGGAGTTCCCAGCCCCTGCTCTGTGGGGTCAGGGTGACTTTTCCTGCCCTCTAGGTGTGTGTGAGGACTTGTTTTCTGCTCCCCAAGTCATACAATCATGGAAGGGACTCTCAAGGATCATCCAGTCCAAACCCTGGCCCTGCATAGACACCCCAAAATCCCACCCTGAGAGCATTGTCCAAACACTCCTGGAGCTCTGGCAGCCTTGGGGCTGTGACCAGTTCCCTTGGGAACCTATTCCAGTGCCTGAACACCCTCTGGATAAAGGATCTTTCCCTAACATCCAACCTATCCTGACCTCTCTTACCCAACAAGGCTTCTTTAACCACTTCCCACAGCCCTTGGGCTTCACCTGTGCTTTGCTTAAAGCTTTTAGGTGATGAAAGCCCATCTCTCCTCACCAGCAGGAGTGGTTTGAACTCTGACTCGACCTGGAATTGGCTGAACTCTCCCAGCCAGACAGTTCAGTGCCACCTCTGACCTTGATCTTGACCAGGGAGAGCTGTTTGCACCCTTTCTGTGTTAAAAACTAAAAGGCAGCCATGCCCTGAGTTTCTGCCTGTAAAGACCATCTGTATTCTGCTTTTTTATATATATATATATATATATATATTCAGTCTGGGGAGCTGAGGTGGGGTTTTATTTCTCCCCAGCCTACCAAGGGCTGTTAATACCAACCAGATGTTGATGCCTCATGAAATTTCCAGGATGAGGTCATTGTTTGCTATTCTAAGGCATCCCCATCGTAATTTCCCCAAGACAGGCTGTTTCTTGTCTGCTTTGGAGTTCATGGAGCTCCCTGGGCCTGTCTGTGGAGGGTGAAAATATTCCTTCAGGTTCTCAATTCCAGCTGAGAAGTGGCTGGTGCTTCGTGCCTCCCTGGTTTCGTGGGTTTATTTTTTGGGATTTTAATTCTCTCTTCCCATTTCCCATTCCTTTTGCCTTGTTCAGGGTCCCTGACAGCTTCTACTCTGTGTTGACAGCCGGTTTTCCCCCTGGGCCAGGCAGGATCTCATCCCTGCTCCATCCCTCCCAGCCCCACATCATGTGTTGCTGCTGCATCTCTATCTCCAGCCTGGCTGGATCCATCCCCAACCTCAGCCCAGGGAAATTTGGCTCCAGAAGGGATTAGTCAGTGGCTGTGAGCCCAGAGAACTGCTGAGCTGGTCAGCAGAGCTCAGTGAGCAGGAGGGAGGAGAGGAGAGTCCCTCCAATCTCCCTGACCCTGAAAATCAGCCCCCGTGCTGGGGGGAGAACCTCGTCCTGGCCACTTGAATTCCAAACCAACCCCTGGGAAAGGCTCTTTGGCCCTTCCCAGCTGCTCTCCAGGCTCCCAGTCCCGCAGGGATCCGCTGCAGAATTGCCCAGAATTGGTGCTTTTCCTCCCAGAAGTTCCACACAGCTTTATTTCAGCCTCCTCTTCAGTCCCAGCTTTATTTCAGCCTCCAAACAATCCTGTTCCATCCCAATTTTATTTCAGCCTCCAAACAATCCTGTTCCATCCCAATTTTATTTCAGCCTCCAAACAATTCCTGTTCCATCCCAGCTTTATTTCAGCCTCCAAACAATTCCTGTCCCATCCCAATTTTATTTCAGCCTCCAGACAATTCCTGTCCCATCCCAATTTTATTTCAGCCTCCAAACAATTCCTGTTCCATCCCCATGTGCCATTTGTCACAGCCCATCCTTGGATCCCAGGGAGCTCTGGAACCTGGAGCAGCACAGGGATCACACAAAGCCACGTCAGGATCCCAGCAGGGCGTTGACTCCTCTGTGCCTGTGTTTTTAACTTTTCCCATCCCCCTTTTGATGCTGATCTGACCCATATCTTGTGTTTGATCTGACCCATATTTTGTGTTTGATCTGACCCATATTTTGTGTTTGATCTGACCCACATTTTGTGTTTCCTTGACTCTCAGCTCCGGAGGTGGATTCCTTCCCTTCCAGAAGCTGGATTCCTTCCCTTCCCAGTTTATCCCACGTGCCCCCTTCCTCCTCAGGAGCACCTGGAGCAGCTCCAGGCAGCTTGGGAGTGAGGAGCAGGAGCTGCTGCCAAGCTCCTCTGCTGTGAACATGTCAGCAAGGGAACTGCTCCTGCTCTGGGAAATTGCTTCCAGGGTTGGGTTGTTCACACCAAGGTTTGAGAGGAGCTGCAGAGCTGGAGGGGGTTTTTTCCCAATCTGCCACCTCCCAGCTGAAAGCAGCAAAGGGAGAGGATTTTTGGGGCTCTCCAGGCCAAGCTCACCCCAGTTTGGTCACTCAGTTTGAATGAGCTGAGCCCTGTGTGTGATGCAGGGATTTTCTATTATTTGAAACTGCTTTGATTCATATTCTGATTTTTAGCTTTTACAGGTGACCTGTTTAACCCCAGGTGGTTGGACTTGATGATCTGGGAGGTCTTTTCCAACCTTAATGATTCCATGATTCTAAGTGACACTTTAACAAAGAGAATGTGTATTAATGGATCAACCTCCAAACAATCCTGTTCCATCCCAGTTTTATTTCAGCCTTCAAGCAATTCCTGTTCCATCCTCATTTTATTTCAGCCTCCAAACAATTCTATTCCATCCCAATTTTATTTCAACCTCCAAACAATTCCTATTCAACCCCAATTTTATTTCAACCTCCAAACAATCCTGTTCCATCCCAGTTTTATTTCAGCCTCCAAGCAATTCCTGTTCCATCCCAGTTTTATTTCAGCCTCCAAACAATCCTATTCAGTCCCAGCTTTATTTCAGCCTCCAAGGAATCCTGTTCCATCCCAGTTTTATTTCAACCTCCAAGGAATCCTGTTCCATCCCAGTTTTATTTCAGCCTTCAAGCAATTCCTGTTCCATCCTCATTTTGTTTCAGCCTCCAAACAATTCTATTCCATCCCAATTTTATTTCAACCTCCAAACAATTCCTATTTAACCCCAATTTTATTTCAACCTCCAAACAATTCCTATTTAACCCCAATTTTATTTCAACCTCCAAACAATTCCTATTTAACCCCAATTTTATTTCAGCCTCCAAACAATCCTGTTCCATCCCAGTTTTATTTCAACCTCCAAACAATCCTATTCAGTCCCAGCTTTATTTCAGCCTCCAAGCAATTCCTGTTCCATCCTCATTTTATTTCAGCCTCCAAACAATTCCTGTTCCATCCCAATTTTATTTCAGCCTCCAAACAATTCCTATTCAACCCCAATTTTATCTCAGCCTCCAAACCACCCTTTTCCATCCCAATTTTATTCCAAGGCATCCCCCACCCCCCCAACCCACCACCACACCAGCGCGGTTTTTATCCGGATTCCCGACTTTCCCCCGTCTCCTCTTTTTATTCCTCTCAGGATGTTTGCCAGCAGAAGGAAGCAGCATTACTGGGCTTACTCCATGGACTGCAGTGGGAATGAGGCTCACATCTCCAGCTGCAAACTGGGGAACCACCTGGCCGTGGGGAAGAACGTGACGTGTGAGAACGGGCTGCCCGCCGTCGTCAGCTGCGTCCCCGGCCGGGCCTTCGCCCCCAGCAGCCACAGTGGCTTCCGAAAAGCCTTCAGGCAGGAGGTGAGCGGGGAGAAAACCCCACCTGGCCCCCAATCCCAGCGTGGTTTGGGTTGGAAGTGTTGCCGTGGGTGCTGAAAAAATCTCCCGGAGCAGTTAATTAGGGGTGAGATAAGAAAGGGGTTATTTGCCAAGGCAGTAGATGTTACAAGACGTGCCCCCCTGTGCCCGAGAGGTTACATTTTATACCATCCATCCAATCCCAGATGTGTCCACCCTGTGGCCTTTTCTCTGGAACTCCCCGGGGTCCACCCCCTTAAAATGGGTCTGGGGTGCATTTCGGGACCACCTACTTCATCACCTTCACCATCATCAGAGCACAAAGGGTACATAGTTACCTAATTCTTGACTTCATTCTGTGGTTTAGGCCCAGATATGCTGTTCTGTCAACTGTCTGGGCCTTGCCTTGACAAAAGACTAAACATTTCTATTGGATTCAGGAGTAGGGCTGATATAGGGAGCATAGAATGAGGGAAGAGGGTTAAGGAATGTATAAACAAGGGTACTGGAGAAAGGGAAAGGGACAAGGGACAAAGAAGGGAGGGTTTCTGCTTTTAAAACCTACTTATAAAACTTACAAGTCTTACAAATATTAAAAGAAATAAAAAACCATTAGGGGCTTAAGGCATCAGAAGGCACCTCAAAGGTCGTTAATCCCACCTCACCAGTTTGCTCCGAGCTTGGGCGCTCCAAGAAACTGGAGCACAAACCTCTGGCTCATCAGGTCTGAGGGCTGAAATGATGGATAAAATCCAGCTTTTTGCTTCACTTTGGAGAGTCCCATCCCCAGGTTGAGTATCCCTGTGGTGAGACTCCAGGAAGCTGCTGCTGTTCCATCTCCTCACACAGCTACAAAAGCAAATTAAAAATTGCCTGAGGACACGTTGAATCTTCCCCCCAAATTTCTCAAAGCACATGGATACATTCTCCAGGCAATATGTATTTTAATTTCTATCCTGTATATCTTGGTTTTTTCCCTCGGCTGAATTTTCCAGTCTGTTGGTTTGGCTGGGATAGAGTTAATTTTGCTCACAGCATTTTGAATCTGTGCTGTTAACACTGAGAAGGTTTTGGTGTTGCTGAGCAGGGCTGCACAACCTCAAGGCTTTGAAAGACTTTGGAAGGACACAAGAAGCTGGGAGGGGACAGAGCTGGGACAGCTGATCCCAACTAACCCAAGGGATATTCCAGACCCTGCTCAGGAATACAAAGCTGGGGAAGAGTCATGGAACCCTGGAGTGGTTTGGGTTGGAAAGGACCTTAAAGTTCATCCAGTGCCACCCCTTGCCATGGGCAGGGACACCTTCCACTAGCCCAGGTTGCTCCAACCTGGCCTTGGACACTCCCAGGGATGGGGCAGCCACAGCTTCTCTGGGAAATCCTTTCCAGAGCCTCCCCACCCTCCCAGAGAGGAATTTCTCCCTAATATCCCGTCTAACCCCCTGTGAGTTTGATCAGGAAAACCCTTGGGGTGTAAATCCACCATCAGCTCTCGGCTGTAGGACCCGAACACCTCGTGCCAACGTCCCCTCCAAGTATTCCCGTCTCCCTGCAAGCCCAGCTAACCCCTACCCCATGAAATTCCTACTTCCTTGCCTCCTGGAGGGTGGGAGCTGGCAAAACTGGGAGCAAGGAGTGGGAAAATCCCAGGGTCACGTTCCTGTTGGAGCTGCTCTGTCCCAGCCAGTTGAACTGGTGCCCGGTTGCTGCCAGGCTTTGCTGTTCCACAGCCACTGGAATCCTGCTGGGTTGGTTTTCCCTGTGGAGGGACGAGGGAAATCAGTTGGCATTTCCTCTACCTCTGCATTCCTCAGCAAGGAAATGCCCTGGGAGACTGGGAAAACACGGCCTGCAGGAAGGTTGGGGAGCTGTGTTTGTTTAGTCTAGCGAGGAAAGGGCTGTAAAAATCCCGGGATATGCAAAAAGCCTTGTAAAACAACCCTGGAGCTGGTTGTGCTCAGGGTCAGGGGGGTGACTGAATAGGAAAGAAGAGCTTAACGTGCAGCAAACATGGTTCAGTGGATGCCAAGGGAAACTTTCCAGCTGCAGCCTTAGGATACAGGGACGATTTTGGGGTCTGGAGGCCCCAAATGCTGGGTTAGAGGGGTTTTTCCAGGGGTGCTCTGGGTGGGGTTGGAGCTGCATCGCCCAGCCCTGGATCTGTGTGGCTTTAGGAGGATCTCTGGGCTCTTCTCAGGTGGTAACACCTCCCAAAACTGCTGTGGTGGGAATAGTGCAATCCCTGCCTGGATCCCGGGCTCTTCCCTGCACGAGAGCTTGAGGGATTTAGGCCCGAAAGGTGAAAGGTCTTGTAAATCATGACTAATCTTCTGAGCCACACACGCTGCCAAGTAATTCCTTAAGCCTTTGTTTGGGCTTTGCATGTCCTTTGTGTGACCCCAGCCTGCTGCCAGTTGGAAAAGTTAAGGATTCTTGGTGTTCCCAAAGCTTTGACTCTGCTGCCACCAGCACAACCCACCTCTCAGGTGCAGCAGCAAGTGGCAGGTCTGTACCTGGCACTGGGCAAAGCTGTGGGTGATTGATAGATGATAAGATAATAATAGAAAAGTAGAAAGAGATAATAACATAATGATATCAAACCAGGAGCGAGGGAAACTGGAGCTGTGCATCTCTGGCTGGGATCTGCCAGATCACTGATTCCACTGCTCAGAACTCAGCAGACAGGCGGGTTTGAGGTGGCTTGAGCTCCATGTTGGTCCTGGATTAACCCAGGAGCCTGGTCTGGAGGTCTGAACAGCAAATAAACCCCTTTAGTGGCAGCCAGGGCATGAGGCTTGGGCACCAGCAGGCTTGGGGCCATTCTCCAAGGGACATAACTCCCAAGGGACATGAGAATTGGGTTTTTCCATGTCCAGCCTGTGTGCACCAGCAGAAAAAGGCTCCTAAATCCAAACATTAAACCTACAGAGAACTAAAATATCTTTTTTTTTTTCCAATTCCCTGCCCATGTGTAGGGACATGAGAAACATCTCTGTGCACACCATGAGTGTTTGCAGGTAAAGATCTCCTTCCATCCAGAGCTTTTGGCCACTGGAATTGTGTGGTGGTGGGGTTTTAGTTCTGTGGTTCTCTAACAGTTTTGGGGGCCCAACTTTCCGGCAGACAGGAGCTGCAGAGGGCAGGACATGGAATTAGGCAGTGGGAGTGGGAATTAACTCCTCTCCCGCCTCGTGTCTTGCAGCAACCACTGGTGAGGCTGAAAGGAGGAGCCAACACAGGCGAGGGACGAGTGGAAGTGCTGAAAAACGGGGAGTGGGGGACGGTTTGTGACGACAACTGGAACCTGGTGTCGGCCAGCGTGGTGTGCCGGGAGCTGGGCTTTGGCAGCGCCAAGGAGGCCATCACAGGAGCAAGGCTGGGCCAAGGTAAGACCCCCAGGGGCTGCTGGGGCCTTGTCCAGCTCCAAGAGCCCTGCAGGATACGGGACAGAGCGTGTTTTTACTGGAATATTTGCCCCGGGGACCAGAAATGTCTCCTCTGACCTTAACGAGTCTCTGGAGGCCAGGCTGGAATATGTGACTTAAAAAGATGTTCAAGATTCCTTGAAAGAAGTTTGGGGATGATGAGCTTAACCTTTTGCTCAGACAGCTGTTCCAGTAATTAATTCTTCATTATCACATCTGTTGCTCTAAAGCTCCCTTTGAGTCCTCTAGAACCACACCATGGTGGAATGCATTACTAGAAGGTTCCTGGCAAAAATGAGTCCTGAATCCAGACTTCAAATGCTCCAATTTAAACCAGAACAGTAATTTATAAAGTCATTTATAAGCCCATTATAAATAGAAGGGCATTTGAACAGCTCAGAGCCAGGTTTGGGTTTGGATTTCCTGTGTCTGGGAGCTGGTTTAAATCCCAAAATGTGGGAAATGGTAACTCAAAGGAGAACTTACACCCTCTGAAACCACCTGGGGATTCCCACACCTTGCTCCTGTGGTGGGAATGGGAAAGCAAATGACACCAAACCCTTCCTGTGAGAACAAAGGAAAGGGTGAATCTTCTTTGGAGACTCGGAGGAGGGGAGGGAAGGAAACAACACGTGGTGTCCTGAGTCTGGAAAGCTTTAAAACGTGACCCATCCGCTGGGTTTGCCAAAACCCTCTTGTGGTGGGATGAAATCTGCTGGAGTGTTTAACTGCATGTAGGAAACAGCTTAATCATCGTTGTGGGGAGGGGAGGAGAGGCTGCCACGTGAGGGAGGAGAACATGGAACGCTCCGTTCCCTGCTGTCTCCCGCAGCCTGGAAAACTCTTGGCGGCGGCCGATTCCCACAGGCTTCCCTTTCTTCTCCTGCTCAGCCCCGGCCATCCATCAGTGCTCCCTGTCAGAAGTGTCCTTTGGGATGGCTGAGCTCCCCCCAGCAGCGGGATCATCCCCTCGTGGCAGGAAAAGGAGCTCTGCTGGCCCAAACTCCCCCCCAGCTGCAGAGGGGAGACTCTCCCAGTTAACTCCGTGTCCGTGGTTACACTTTGGTTTGTTCCAGCTGCAGCGCTACAGGCTGGGACAGAGGGGCTGGAGAGCAACCAGGCAGGAAGGGACCTGGGAGCTGGGATGGACAGGAAGCTGAACAGGAGCCAGAGTGTGCCTAGGTGGCCAAGAAGGCCAATGGATCCTGGCCTGGCTCAGGAACAGTGTGGCCAACAGGTCCAAGGAAGTGATTCTTGCCCTGGACTCAGCACTGGTGAGGCCACCCCTGGAGTGCTGTGTCCAGCTCTGGGCCCTCAGCTCAGGAAGGACATTGAGGGGCTGGAGCAGGTGCAGAGAAGAGCAACGAGGCTGGGGAAGGGACTGGAGCACAGGTGCTGTGAGGAGAGGCTGAGGGAGCTGGGGCTGTTCAGTCTGGAGAAGAGGAGGCTCAGGGGAGACCTCCTCACTCTCTGCAACTCCCTGACAGGAGGGGGGAGCCAGCTGGGGGTTGGGCTCTTTTCCCAGGCAACCATCAGCAAGACAAGAGGGCTCGGGCTTCAGCTGTGCCAGGGGAGGGTTAGGTTGGAGATTAGGAAGAATTTCTTTGCAGAGAGGGTGCTCAGCCCTTGGAATGGGCTGCCCAGGGAAGGGATGGATTCTCCATCCCTGGAGACTTTTAAAAAGAGACTGGATGTGGCATCAGTGCCATGGGCTGGGAACTGCAGCAGTAGTGGATCCAGGGTTGGACTTGATGATCTCAGAGGTCCCTTCCAACCCAGCTGATTCTATGATTCTATGATCCCAGGGTGTTCTGAGGCTGGTGGGAAGAACCAGCCTCATCTCGGATGCCACTTGTCCTCCCAGATTATTCCCATTTGTGTCCCAGCACCTCTTTGCAGTATGGGATGATTGATATTCACTGCTGTGTTGCAGCCCACACCACCTGCCCCAGATTTATTTTAGTGACACCTCATCCCTCCCTCCCTGTGGTTTTCTGCTTTATTGTCCCAGCAAACGTGTCCATGTCCCAGTTAAATTCAGGCTTGACTGGGAGCAGATTCCAGCACACAGACCCAGCCAAAAGGTCATAATTTGTGAATTCCTGCAGCTGAAGTTTGTAAATTATGTAACGGTGGAAACTTGGCTGTTTCTGGGGTTCTTGCCTGCCGGAGCCCCGGAGAACACTGGCAAGAATTTAACAGTGAAAATATTAATAAGGATATTGCAGCTTTTTGGTTTGTTTTCACACGAAACCAGTGGCTTTTTTTTCAGGGTGTTTGGAATGCTGGAGGCTGGCGTGGTGTCTGCAGGGTATTAACATCTCCTCCCCACGCAGCAGCACAGGCAGAAAGCAAAAACCTCTTTTTTTCCTTCTTTCCCCCCACCCCCAAGGGATGGGCCCAATCCACCTGAACGAGATCGACTGCACAGGCTTTGAGAAGTCAGTCACTGACTGCAAGTTCAACGTGGAGTCCCAGGGCTGCAACCACGAGGAAGATGCTGCTGTGAGGTGCAACGTCCCCGCCATGGGCTTCCAGAACCAGGTGAGGAGCCGGGTGATCCAGGGGCCAGGGAATGTT
Source organism: Corapipo altera (assembly GCF_003945725.1). Classification (NCBI taxonomy): domain Eukaryota; kingdom Metazoa; phylum Chordata; class Aves; order Passeriformes; family Pipridae; genus Corapipo; species Corapipo altera. The sequence goes on from NW_020885056.1 coordinate 10,272, forward strand.
TGCCAGGTGTCTGCACGCTGGGGTCTCACCTGCCAGGGCACAGCACTGGGAAGGAATCATTTCACCTGAGCCACGAGGGTTTCGTTGGGGTTTTAGGAGGGAAAATGAGGGCGATGCTCCCTTTTTAGGCCGAGCTTTGAGCTTCCTTTCTTACAAATGAAGAAAGAAAGGATGGAAGGACAGGGGAGGTTTAGGTTGGATATTAGGAAGGAATTCTTTGCAGAGAGGGTGCTCAGCCATTGGAATGGGCTGCCCAGGGATTCTCCATCCCTGGAGGTTTTTAAGATGAGACTGGATGTGGCATCAGTGCCATGGGCTGGGAACCACGGCGGGGTTGGATCAAGGGTTGGACTTGATGATCTCAGAGGTCCCTTCCAACCCAGCTGATTCTGGGATTCTATGACAGGGCTTGGAGCAGCCTGCTCTAGTGGGAGGTGTCCCTGCCCGTGACAGGGGCTGCAATGAGAAGATTTTTAAGGTCCCTTCCAACCCAACCATTCCATGACTCTGCACAAACCTGCCGCAGGTTCCCCTGAGCCAACGCTCCTTCCAGAGCTCTAAAGGAGCAGGGAAGGGAAGCTTTCCCAGGGAGTGTGTTATTCCTGCAGCTGCTCCAGCCCCCTTTGAGCTGCAGGGCTCAGCTGGACCATCCCCTACCCTGGGTGGGAGGTGACCCCGACTACATCAGTGCCCAAACTGAGCCGTGCGAGCTCGGGGACTCCCAGCCCCGAGGAGCCCCCGGGTGCTGCCCCACATCCCCGGGGGGTTGTGCCATGGCCTGACTGCCCCTGGGGGGGTCTGTGCCCTGCAGCTGCGCCTGAGTGGAGGCCGCAACCCCTACGAGGGCAGGGTGGAGGTCCTGGCCGAGCGCAACGGCACCCTGAGGTGGGGCACGGTCTGCAGCGACAACTGGGGCACCGTGGAGGCCATGGTGGTGTGCCGGCAGCTGGGGCTGGGCTTCGCCAGCCACGCCTTCCAGGTGAGCCCCTGAACCCTTCCCTACCTGGGTTTGGGTGTCAGGAGGTGGGTTTGGGTCTCTGGGGGTGGGTTTGGGGATGATGGAAGAAGAGGAGGAAGAGGAAGGTTCAGGAGGCCATGGTGATGTGCTGCCATCTGGGGCTGGGCTTCGCCAGCCACACCTTCCAGGTGAGCCCCTCAACCTCCTCAGCCTGGGGTTTGGGGTCTCTGGGGGTGGGTTTGGGTGTCTGGGGATCAGTTTGGGGATGATGGAGGAGAAGGAGGAAGGTTTAAGAGGCCGTAGTGGGGCTGGGCTTTGCCAGCTGCACCTTCCAGGTGAGCCCCTGAACCCTCCCCTGCCTGGGTTTGGGTGTCTGGGGTTGGGTTTGGGGAGGATGGAGGAAGAGGAGAAAGAGGAGGGTTGAGGAGGCTGTGGTGGTGTGTTGGCAGATGGAGTTGGACTTTGACAGCCTCACCTTCAAGATGAGCCCCTGAACCCTCCCCTGCTTGGGTTTTGGGTGTCTTTGGATGGGTTTGGGGATGCTGGAGGAGGAGGAGGAGGAGGAGGAGGAAGGTTTAGGAGGCCATGGTGGCACCTGACACCCTCCAGGTGAGCCCCTGAGCCATCCCCTCCCTGGGTTTTGTACTCCTGTGGATGGGTTAGGTATGCTGGAGGAGGACAAGGAGGAGGAGGAAGGTTTATCCAAAAAAACAACCCCAACTGCAGCACTCAAATTCCAGGCATGAGCTGGAGAGACCCCGAGGGTTAAACCCTGTTGCACAAGAGCCACGAGGAGGGAGGTTTGGAGCAGAAGGAGCTGCTGCAGCTCTGGGCAAAGCTGTTGTTTTCGTCCTGCTCCAGGCTCAGGTTTCCCTCAGTTGGTCTTTGAGCAGTGACCAAGTGTCCAGGAGGAGGGTGGGGAGGCCCTGGAAAGGATTTCTCAGAGAAGCTGTGGCTGCCCCATCCCTGGAAGTGTCCAAGACCAGGTTGGACAGGGCTTGGAGTAACCTGGGCTAGGGGAAGGTGTCCCTGCCTGTGGCAGGGGGGGTAGAACAAGATCTTTGGGGTCCCCTCCTACCCAGACCATTCTGGGATCGATGACCTCTGGCACACACTGGGTCATGAGTAGATTCCAACCAATCCAACCAATTTTCATGGCCAGAGAGGGGATCTGCAGCTCCCCAAGGGATTGGAAATCCAGCAGGAAGGATTCCCCTGCACCAGCTGGTTCCTCCAGCTGCTTCCCCCCTGCAGATCCCAGAGAACACCCACATCCCTGAGCACTGGCCTGGCTCTGTTGGCACAGCCCTGAGAGTCCAGCAGGGAACAAGACATTTTTTCCTTTAGCTGAGGCTGCTGGAATTCCAAACAGAAAAGGCCCTTATGCTGCCCCAGCTCCAGGAGCATAAAGCCCCAGTGTGCAGAACAGGGCAGGCTGTGTGTGCAGCGCTGCACGCAGGGCTCCCAGGCAGCCTCTTGCCATGGGAGCCATGGCACAGATGGGTTTTCTTTTCCTGGAAACGGGCTCCCAGTTTGGACACTGAGACATCTGATCGGATTTTTTAAGTTCTTTCTTCCTCCCCCTCCCCCCCCCACCGTCCACCAAAGTTGTGCCATCAGGGTTTTGAGTTTGTGAGTTAATTAAGTGACATTTCCCATGGGTTTGGTGTAACTGGGGGATGAAGAGGACCAGGGAACTTCATCAGGAACTGGAGTGACAGGACACACAGTGGCTTCCCACTGCCAGAGGGAGGCTTAGGTGGCATATTGGGATGAAATTCCTCCCTGGGAGGGTGGTGAGGACCTGGAAAGGATTTCCCAGAGAAACTGTGGCTGCCCCATCCCTGGGAGTGTCCAAGGTCAGGTTGGAGCAACCTGGGCCAGTGGAAGGTGTCCCTGCCCATGGCAGGAGGTAGAACTGGGTGATTTTAAGGTCCCTTCCAACCCAAACCAGTCTGGGATTTTGTGATCTCTGAATCCTCCTCAACCCCAAGAGATGCTGCCCCTGGGTCAGCAGATCCTGTTAGTCCTGATACTCCTCAGATTCCTTTTTCCCACTGGCATTTCCAGCATGGCTGTAACTCTGCCTCCCCTCCTTGTGCAAGCAGAACCCCTGGCACTGCTCGTGGCCCTCCCAAGTGCCCAGATGTCACAAGGCAATGTGGTTTAAATGCTAGGCACCCCTCCCAAAGGCACAGCCCCGATGACTTCCAAGAGCCCCGGGATGAACTCGCCAGGGTGGAATTAAAAACAAGGGGAGATTTAAACCAGCTCAGAAACAGGAAGAAAGATTTGCTGAGATGTTTAGGGTGGGGAATATGGGACTGGGGTTAAAAATCTGGGTTGATCAGCCTTCTGCTTCCCTGAGTTCACTGAGATCCTCCTCCCGCACTGTGTGGGATCTCACACCGACCTTCACCGGAGGGAGAATCCCAGGTTACAGGGGAGTAAATATTCCTCAGAGAGCCCACTGAACCCCCGGGGAGTGTGTGAGACGCCTTTTTTTTGTGCCTTTCTGCCCAGGAAACATGGTACTGGCACGGGGACGTGAGTGCTGACAGCGTGGTCATGAGCGGGGTCAAGTGCTCGGGGACGGAGATGTCGCTGGCCCACTGCCGGCACGACGGAGCCCACGTGTCCTGCCCCAGGGGAGGGGGCAGGTTTGGAGCTGGGGTGTCCTGTTCAGAGAGTGAGTAACTCAGGGTTTATCCCACCTGGCCACCGGTGTCTGCCCCAAAATTCCCAGAGGGAACGGGGTGACCTGTGTTGTACCTTGGACGTGGCAAAATAGGGGTGGGTTCCTACTCCCGGAGGAGCTGTGGCTGCTCCATCCCCTGGAAGTGTCCAAGGCCGGGTTGGAGCAACTTGGGATGGTTGAAGGTGTCCCTTCCCATGGCAGGGAAGCGGGAATGAGATGAGCTTTAAGGTCAGCTGTTCACATATGGTGAATAGTTACACCTGCAGCTCTTCCTCCTCCAACTGCCGGAGGGCAGGGATAGGTGGGATGCTGGGGAGGAATTCTTCCCTCTGAGGGCAGAGGAGCTGTGGCTGCCCCATCCCTGGGAGTGTCCAAGGCCAGGCTGGAGCAACCTGGGCTAGTGGAAGGTGTTCCTGCCCATGGCAAGGGGTGGCACTGGATGATTTTAAGGTCCCTTCCAACCCAAGCCCGTGGCAGGGGAGTGGGAATTAGATGAGCTTCAAGTCCTTTCCAACCCAACCCATCCTGTGATTCCATGACTCAAACTGCTGCTGCCGAGGCTGAGGAGCACAGGGTGAGGAAGGGGCTGACCTTCACCTCTGGCAGACACTCGTGGGGTGTTTTTAGCCCATTTAACCCCTTCCTCCCCTCCAGCCGCCCCCGACCTGGTGCTGAACGCGGAGCTGGTGGAGCAGACTGCCTACCTGGAGGACAGGCCCATGTTCATGCTGCAGTGTGCCCTGGAGGAGAACTGCCTGGCCAGCTCTGCTGCCAACACCTCCATCACCTCGGGGTACCGGCGCCTGCTGCGCTTCTCCTCCCAGATCCACAACAACGGCCAGTCCGACTTCCGCCCCAAGAACGGCCGCCACGCCTGGGTCTGGCACGACTGCCACCGGTGGGTGCCTCAGCTGGGCTCTGCTCCCACCCCTTCCTGCTGCCCGGGGGGCTGTCCTGCTGTGGGAGCACAGGGAGGAGGTGCTGGGGCTGTGGGTGTGGGGCTGTGACGTGTGCCGGGGTCGCTGTCACCCCCTGAGAGCAGGGAAAGCATCTTGTTGAGAATGGGATATAAACAAGGCAAGTGGGGAGCTTTCCTTGGGAGAGGTGTCTGGCCAAGGGCACTGTATCCGTGCCACATCCCTGGAAGTGTCCAAGGCCAGGCTGGACAGGGCTTGGAGCAATCTGGTCCAGTGGAAGATGTCCCTGCCCATGGCAGGGGGTGGAACGGGATGAGCTTTAAGGTCCCTTCCAACCCAAACCAGTCTGGGAGTCTGTGATCTCTGAATCCCCCTCAACACCAAGAGATGCTGCCCCTGGGTCAGCAGATCCTGATACTCCTCAAACTGGATGAGCTTTGAGGTCCCTTTCAACCCAAACCAGTCTGGGATTCTGTGATCTCTGAATGCCCCTCAACACCAAGAGATGCTGCCCCTGGGTCAGCAGATCCTGATACTCCTCAAATTGGAGCTTTGAGATCCTTTCCAACCCATGATCCTGTGATAGCTTCATATGTACAGACAGGACCCATCTTTCCACACACCCACCACATGTAGAAAGGTGCAGCCACCTGAGCTGCTTCCCTCCTCTGGAAAAGGACCCCAAAAATCCTGTCAATTCTGCATTTTTAAATGCATCCCCACTCCACTAAACCAGCTGGGTTTTATGTTTATTTTTTGACCAACAGTAAATTCACCCCCATAAATGCACCACTTTTGAGGGGGAAAGACACTTTCAACTGAATCAAGGGAGGAAAAGGAGCTGGAAGCCATCCAGGTGCTTTGCTTGTGGAATGATGGCTGGTACAAGGTTGATTTTTCTCTCCTTTTGGGGTAAAAGGCAGCGAAGTGACTCAGTGCACAGCTCCTGTCCTGCCCCTGGTGCAAGAAAATTCTCAAATCTAAGAGTTCTTTGTAGTCTTTATAAAGAGCTGAGCGAGGTGAGACAGGGATGAGGGGGCACTTGGAAGTGAGGTGAGACAGGGAAAGGCCACGAGCTGTCTGTGCTTCAAAAGTGGATTCTGTTCAGAGGGAGGGGGATGAACTCAGTCCCTCTTCAGTCTTTCCAGTCTGTAAACAGCAGAATGCAAACACCCCTCGGGGTGGTTCAGACATAGTTCAGAATCTGAGTCAGACCTGAGAGCCTCCAGCTCTGAGCAGAGGCAGCCAAATGTGCCCCAAATGCACAGCCCTGTGCCTCTGCTTTCCCTCCAGCACTGCGAGCTCCTGTTCAGCTGCCTTTGGATGTGGAAACGGGACAAAAATGGGAAAGACCTGGAGCAGAGAGTGAAAAGTGATTCACTTCTGGCTGATGGCAATTTATGTGTTGTTTGTTTGGGGTTTTTTCTAAGTCAGGGGAAAGGCAGGAGGAGGTAAAAAGGAAAAATTTCCTCCCCTTCCTTCCTCCCTCCTCCTTTATCTGTCAATCCACGTGCAATTATGGTGATGGGAAGTTTTTAAAGCTTGATTATTTTTACAGCTGGAAAGGAGAGGATTTATGCACTTTTTTCCTCTTTTTTTTTCTTTTTTTTTTATTACTTAATTCTTAAGCAACTGGTGCTGATTTAGGGCCTGTCTGTGCCTTTGCCTCACTCAGAGCTGAGCTGTGCAGCTCCTAGAGCTGGGACAGACATTCCCATAGCTGGGATAGACATTCCCAGAGCTGGGATAGATATTCCAATAGCTGGGATAGACATTCCCATCCTTGGACAGATATTCCCATAGCTGGGATGGACATTCCCAGAGCTGGGATAGACATTCCCGTAGGTGGGATGGACATTCCCAGAGCTGGGATGGACATTCCCAGAGCTGGGA
>NW_020885056.1:16747-22363 GCF_003945725.1 Corapipo altera
TGGGATGGACATTCCCAGAGCTGGGATGGACATTCCCAGAGCTGGGATAGACATTCCAATAGCTGGGATAGACATTCCCACAGCTGGGATGGACATTCCCATAGCTGGGATGGACATTCCCAGAGCTGGACAGACATTCCCAGAGCTGGATAGACATTCCCAGAGCTGGGATAGACATTCCCAGAGCTGGGATAGACATTCCCATCCTTGGACAGATATTCCCAGAGCTGGGATGGACATTCCCAGAGCTGGGATGGGTGATGGTGCCTCACAGGATTATCCCCAGGGGAACATTCCCAGGCTGTGGTTTCTCCCACTCCACTTCCTGTAGCCCTTTCGACCTGGTAATTAAAGGGCTGTTTTGCCTTTAATTCCCTTTTGATTTCATTTCTAAGGATAATTGTCCCTGTCTGTGACCCTCAGGCACTACCACAGCATGGAGGTTTTCACCCACTACGACCTCCTGAACCTCAATGGCACCAAGGTGGCCGAGGGACACAAAGCCAGTTTCTGCCTGGAGGACACAGAATGTGAAGCAGGTGTGTGCCAGAGCCCTGGGAGCTGGGAATTTATCCCTGTCCCTGGGGCTTCCAAGGGCTAAACGTGGCCTGGCAGGAGCCAGAAACCAACCCTGAGGTGATGGAGGGATGGATGGAAGGATGAATGGATGGATGGATGGATGGTCGGTCTCAATTCCCTCTGTCCCTACTCTGAGCTGCCCCAAAACCCAAACTGTGCTTTTTCTGACCCCTGTCAAGTGAGGAATTCCAAAATGTGCCTCCAGGTGATGAGGCTGGAAGGTGGCAGCTCCCTCTGTGCAGTTAAATCTCATCCCAAACACTGCCCGGGAACAACTGGGAATTCCCCAGGGAAACACCCGCCCTGCCTTGCCATGGATGTAACACTTTGTTCCTTGAACTTTTTCTGGCTCAGATGTGCAAAAGCAGTACGAGTGTGCCAATTTTGGGGAGCAGGGGATCACCGTGGGCTGCTGGGACGTGTATCGGCACGACATCGACTGCCAGTGGATCGACATCACCGACGTCCCACCCGGAGATTACCTTTTCCAGGTGAGGAAAAGAGGGTTGGAGGCACTCCTGTGGCTTTTATCTCACCCATCCTGACAAGAGTTTACCTAAAGCTGTTTATTTGTACACCTCCTACTTTTGATTATGAAGAGATTATATTCCCGGGGATGCCCAAAAGGGAGAGGATTCCCTACAAAACACACCCCCAAGTGACAAATCAGGGCCAACAACCATGTCTTACAGCCTTCAGAATTCCATGTCCAGCTCCCACTGGGTTGTCCCAACCAGCCCAGGAGCAGCTGATGTTGTTGCCACGCAGGGCTGGCACATTCCAGATGCACAACATTCCACTGCTGTCCTGGTTTGGAGCTGTTTGTGAGCAACACTCCCTGAATTTGGGGATCAAACCAATTGCTGTTTGTGGGGTGTTTGCAGGAGCTCAGGCTGTGTCTCCGGTCTGGGCACTCTGGGGAGGGGAGTGGGGGGAATTCTTTGGCTCTGAAACCAGCCCCTTGCTCCAGAGGGGAGGGAAGGGAGAGGAATTATTTTTGTCTGCGCTGTGTGAAATGGAAAAAAGGGGTTGGAGGGGAGATTTTGGGGGTCTTGGTTGGTCAGAGGGATGGAGCAGCTCTGCCAGGAGGGAAGGCTGGGAGAACTGGGATTGTTCAGCCTGGAGTGACTCAATTGTGGCCTTCCAGGACCCGAAGGAGCCAACAAGAAACATGGAGAGAGACTATTTCCAAGGGATGGAGTGACAGGACAAGTGGGAATGGCTTCTGCTGCCAGATGGTTAGATGGAATATGGGGAAGGAATTCTTCCCTGGGAGGGTGGGGAGGGGCTGGGATGGAATTCCCAGAGAAGCTGTAGCTGCCCCATCCCTGCAAGTGTCCAAGGCCAGGGCTAGTGGAAGGTGTCCCTGCCCATTGCAGGGGGTGGAACTGGATGAGCTTTAACATCCCTTCCATTCCAAACCATCCTGGATTCCGAGCCTGACCTGCTTTAACCGAGCAGTTTCCATTTCCATGCCAAGCGAATGATTTTTGGTTTTCCCATTGTAAAAAAACTCAGTTTGTTACAAACCAGCTGACTCTGCCTCCCCCCCCAGCCCACCCTTTTTTAAAATAACCTCCCCCTGTGCTTCTCCCCTCCCTCCCCAGGTTGTCATCAACCCCAACTACGAAGTGGCTGAGTCAGATTATTCCAACAACGTGATGAAGTGCCGGAGCCGCTACGACGGGCAGCGCATCTGGATGTACAGCTGCCACATAGGTGAGAGCCCTGCTGGCCTTGGGCCAGGCTTAAACCCCTCAGCTCGGGCCTAACAGGGATAAAGATGCTCCAGCTGGACGAGGAAATGCATGGTTTTGCCTCCCCAGGAAAGCTCTGGTGTCTGTGTGGGTCTGGCTTGGCAAACACCTTCTCCCCAGACTCAAACTCTTTGGTACTGAATCTCTTCAGACCCCAAAGCTTCTCCCCTCTTGAAAAAAAGAAATAAGAATAGGTGGAGCTCAATCCAGGCATTAAACTGCTCTGCTGTCGCTGGGGTATCAGGGGAAACTCTGTGTTCTCTCAGAATAATATAAAACATTATCCTTTGGAATTTTTATCTCAGAAATATCAAAGGCAAACTGGTTTAAACGTGTCACTTATCAAGACCATTTTAAAATGGAAATAGTCCATTATCAGGACCATTTTAAAATGGAAACAGTCAATTATCAAGACCATTTTAAAATGGAAGTAAGTTGGGGGCTTTCTAAGATAAGAGTGTTTTTAACACCTGCTGTTCCACTTATGATAAAATTCAATTAAAATTCAAATTAATTAGCCCAGGAGAATCTCCGAGCCCCTCCCTGTTCTCTGCCTGCTCTTTGTGCCCTGAGCTGCCTCTGCCCCTCCCTGCTCACCCTGTGCCCCCTTTGTGACCCCTCTGTGCCCCCCCCAGGTGGTTCCTTCAGCGAGGAAACGGAGCAGAAATTCGACCACTTCAGCGGACTCACAAATAACAGAGTGGCCACCCGGTAATGGGACCCCCCTCCCCACTATTTAAAGAAGGCAGGACTCCTGCCTTGCTCCTTCCCAAACCACTGCACCACCAGGAAATCAAGGAAAGGATCCAGCTCCGAATCTCCAGGTGAATTCTCTCCCGCAGACGCCTTCGCTCCCCGCCCCTCCTGCGGCCCCGGAGCCCCAAACCCTCCTTGGCTCCGTGTCCTCCCCCTTCCAACCTCCTCCAAAGGTTCCTCCCTCCACTCTGTGTCCCCTCACAGCCGCCTTGCCTTCGTTTGGGTGCCAACAACCCCAAAAAGTGGCTTCACCCTTCGCTCTCGAGGCCTTCATTTGGCATCTTTTAAGCTCTTTTCCACGCACCGAACGTTTGTGCTGCTGCTTCTTGCACAGCTTCTCCTCAGACTCCAGCTCAGCAAAGAAATACAAGGAAAAGAAAGTGAAAAAAACCCAACACACACACACACACAAAAAAAAAAGAGGAAAAAGAAAAGGAGCAGCTTTTTTTTTTTTCCGAGCAGAACAGTGTAAAGCATAATTTAATTCTGCAGCGAAACTCTCGCGTCCAACAGTCCAACCCAGCGACCTCTGGAAGAGGAGCAGAACAGATTCCAAGATTCCAACAGACCACTGGAGCTCCCTGGAGCTCCTCCACCTGCCTCGGACACCCAGAACTTTGCAGATTCCCAGCAGTGAGGCCGCTGGAAACTGGGAATTCCCATCCCAACATCCACCCCATAAACTCCACCCCCGCCCAGCTCTCGCCTCCCAGGCTGGACCATTCCCTGTCTTCTCTTCCAAGGATGAAGTAGTTTTTTTAAGGCATTGTCTCCTGGCTGTTCCTTACAGAGGGAATTCCTGGCTCTCATCCTTAGGGATCTGCACCGGCCCCACTGGAAATTCATGGTGCTACCCCCGTGCTCCTCTGTTTGTTTGAGGACACCCCTCTCTACACATCTCCAGGCACAGCTACTTGAATAAAAACCTTCCGACCCAGAAAAAAAAAAAAATGGTTTAAATGCCACTTGTGGATCTCTACTCCATGAAAGCTCACAATTCCTAGTGTTGGTTGGGTTGGGTTTTTTTTCCCTCTGTATGGAAGACTTCTACAAGCAGCTGAATTTTAGAGCTGACCAGGGGATTAATCCACGGGGGATCAGAGCTGGCTGCCAACTTGTGCTCTCCAAAACCTACCTCACAGGGGTGTTGTGAGGCTCAAAGGCTGCAGAATTATCCTGCTGAGGCCATTTATCACCTGGCAAAGGTTTGGTTTTTTTTAGCCTCCTCTTAAGCTGGAAAAACTCCATCTTTTCCCTCAAGAACCTGGAGCACGAGCAGAGCCAAAGGGTTTTCCAGCCCCTTAAAACCAGGCTCTGGGCCAACCAGAACAGGCAAGTTCTGCTTTTTCTTTTCCTAAGGAGCACGTGGCAACTTTTCCTTGCTTAACAGGGCAACTCCAGGCTGTGTAAATATGGAAAAAACACCCTGAACTCACTTGCATCCACTGCCTGGCAGTTTTATGGGATATCTCAACAATAACATTACAACAAGGTATAAACGTGGAACAGCTTTTTTGAACTCCTGTTCTTACCCCCAGCTGGAATTTTGGCCAACAAAACACAATTCCCTTACTCTTAATGAATTATTTTTTTGTTGTTTTGTGGGGTTTTTTTTCTCCAAACCCAGAGGAGGCTTTGCTGGAAAACTCCTCCTTTCACTCCTGCAGGTGAGCAACCGGGGGCTTGGAAACGAAAAGTGCTCCAAAAATCCCACGAACACTAAACTCCCCCTTCCATCCCAACTCCAGGAGGATGGTGCTGATCCCAAGGAGAAACCCCCCCCCGTGGTTCCTCCCTGCTCCACATGCAGTTGGACAGCACAGCCATGCTCATCTTTACAGCAGGGTTTTTTTGGGGGGGGGTGTGTGGATGAACAGGGAGGGGGAGCCGAGGTGCTTTTTTTTTTTATTATTCCTGCTGGTCCGAGGTTTCCAGCTGGAAAACTTCAGCTCCTGAGCCTTCCTGCTGCCTGTGCCTCCAGCCCAGGGCGTGGGACACGAGTCTCCTGGCCACGGCCGTGTCCGTCTGGGGCCGTTCCTTCCCCAGGTGAAGGAGTTCTGGGAAAAAACAGGGGGAAAAAACACTCAGCTGGGTGCTCAGTCCCTGTTTCCTCCACAGCAAATCCACCTCTTCCCTATCCCTTTGGAATGACACAACATCCCAGATGGAAACTCTCTGTGAAGTTATTTGGCCACAATAAAGCTCTACAAGGCTTTTTTTTATTATTATTATTATTATTGTTGTTGTGGGAGAAAATTGTTCTCCCCCCCCCTTTCTCTTCCAGGAATTGCTCGTCCCTGCACAGCAAATTGGATTTTTTGTTTCAAATAATCAAAGTGTGATTTTTGTTTCAATTAATTAAAGCCAGCAGCTTAAATCCTCGGAAACCAGGAAAAAAGGGAAATCCTCAGAAACCAGAAGAAAGGAAGAATTCTTTTTAAATCCTCAGAAACCAGGAAAAAAAGAATATTTTCTACATCCTCAGAAACCAGGAAAAAAAGAAGAATATTTTCTAAATCCTCAG
>NW_020885056.1:27435-27842 GCF_003945725.1 Corapipo altera
AAAATAAAGTAAAATGTAATATTAATTTTAGAAGAGAAAAAGGTAACATAAAAAAATGAAGTAAAGGAAAAAAGGGGGAAGGGGAAAAAGAAAAAGGGAAAAAAGAAGGGGAAAAAAGTGAAAAATGAAAGAAATGGAAAAAGGAAAATAACAAAGGAAAATAACAAAGGAAAAAAATAAAGGAAAATAAAAAAAAAAAAGAACAAAAAAGTAAAAATAAACTAAAAATGTAAAAGAAAGTAAAAATGTAAAAGAAAGTGAAAATGTAAAAGAAAGTAAAATGAAGTAAAGTAAAAACCTAAAATGAAGTAAAAAATGTAAAATAAAGTAAAATGAAGGAAAATAAAAAAAGTGAAGAAAAATAAAGTAAAATTAAACTAAAAATGTAAAAGAAAGTAAAAATGTAA
>NW_020885056.1:27942-33546 GCF_003945725.1 Corapipo altera
CACGAAAATTATCATTAAAAAATTAAGAAGAGCATCCCAATATTAGCTAAAAAAAAAAAAGAAATACTGTGAATTTGGAACCCTTGTCTTACTTGGTCGCTGCAGGGCCCTGAGCTTGGACTGTTTGCTGGCGTGGACCAGGGGCCGGATCTTCAAACAGGGGTAACGTCGGCCCAGGGCTTGAGATGCTGCAGAGAACCACCCAAAAAAATCAGAATACGATACAAAACCACCCCAGGAAACATCAAGATGTTCTTTTAAAAGGGTTGTGACTTTGTTGGATGAATCCCAGGAAAAGCTGTTGGGATCCACCTGTGCTGGGTGGGAACCTCTCTGACCTTGGGCTGGGGGGGGGTTTATCCCCAAAAAAGGGCAGTTTTCCCAGAATTTTGGTGCCACCCCACCCCCTGGGAGGTTCCTGAGTGTTTAAAGGACTTTTGTCCGGTTACAGGAGTTAAAAAAGATGGAAAACCATTAATTTCCAGGAGAGCAGCACAGAAATATCCTGATTATTTAATTATTTAATTAAAAACCCGCTGCTCTGGCAAGGGCAGAGTTTCCACACAGCACCACAGCAATTCCAGCTTCCCAAGGCTCCAAATCCTTCCCAGCTGGAAGAGAACAGGAAGGAAAAAACCTCAGTAGCTCCAATCCCACCCCCAAATACCTGTGGAAAGGCTGGAGAAGATTCCCAGGGCGTGTGTATCATCCACCCACTGGATTTTGAAACCACTCTCGCTGAAAGGCAATAAAATATTAATTAATATACAGAAAAATAAACCCACAATAAACCCCAGTAGCCCCCCCCCCCCTGGAGCTGCCAGGAATATTTAGTAATTTTAATTATTTATTTATTTGCATTTAGTATTTATTGGATTTATTTTCATGGAGGCAGCTGGTGCTTTTTGAGGCATTATCCTTATTTTAAATGAGGGAAGGAAAAGAAGGAAGAGAGCACATTAAAAGTGCTTCTTTCAAGACCACAAAACTCCTTTTTCCTCTTAAAAAAAAAAAACTGGCCAAAATCAACCTGAATTTCAGGGACTGTGTCTTGCAGCACAAAAATATTGTCATTTGTGAAGTGCTTTGCAAACACCCCCCTGACTGCTCAGACACAACAATAACAAGGAAATGATTGATAAAAGTGGTTTACAAAGCTCGGGGTGAAGAGATTGATGGAAAAATCCAATTAAGTCAGGGGAAAATGGGAGTTTGGGAGCAGGTGACTGCTCGGGTGGGATCCCCCCAGTTTTCAGCTCAGCTTCGCTCCCAGCAAGTGGAAAAACTACAAACAGAATTAAATGAAATTCAGGGGTATATATAAATATAAGGGATCCCCAGTGAACATTCACATCTAACCCACTTGTTATCCCGAGGGAGGAGGAGGATGGAGAGAGAAAACAGGGAGAGGGGCATTTATCCACCTGGCAGGAGTGAGAGGAACTCTGAGCCCGTTATCACTGAACTTTGTCCTGCTCCTGCCACTGCTCCAACCTCACTCCAGGTATTTACACAACAAATCTTATCTCCAAAGAGCAGGATCGGGCCCCTTTTCCTTGCAAACACTGAGGGAAGAACCTCACTCAGGCAGCTCCTAAAATCACCTGAAGAGTTTGGCTGGAGCCAGGAGGAGCCTGGATGGCAATAACTGTGTGTGTGACAGAGCCCTGGAGGACCAGCTGGGCTTTAAATTCCATATAAAATGCAGGAAAAGCCTCCTTTGAGGCTCGGAAACGGTGCAAGACACGAAGGTGAAACTAAAACTCAGGGTTAATCCTGTTCTGCTGCAGATTCCAACCTGGATGCTGCTCCCTGAGCTCAGGGAGGTACTCACTGGAAATCTGAGAACATTTCCATCAGATCCTCTGTTTTCAGGGATGAAGGGAAGTCGTAGATCTCGGTGACGTGGCCGAAATCCCCCTCGCTGACCTGGGCCTGGCCGTAGCTGGAATAGTCCACGCTGATCCTCTCGATGCTGATGTCCTTCACCGTCAGATTCCCCATGATCTGAGGAGATTCAGGAGGAACAATCACCAAATTAGGGTGATTATTAAATTAAATTAAAACCTCAGGGTTTCCCTTCCTCCCCTCGGCCGCTGCAAACCGCTCCCTGCACCAGGACATTCCCAGCACAGGAACATTCCCAGCACAGGGACACTCCTCCCACGGGACGTTCCCTCCCCTCAGCCACCAGTTCTCCCCTAAAATTTGCCCACCCCGCAGCCAAACTCTACCTCTGCCAAGAGCTCTGCAGTGCAGTCGTCCTCCAGGCTGCTCTGCTCCTGCCTGCTCCCCCTCTCCTCCTGCAGCTCCCTCCAGGGCACATTGGCCACATCCGAGGGCTCCTTCTCCTCCTCCTCCTCCAGCGGCACCTTCCCACTGCGGCTCTGCCCTGGAGCATCCACCCAGTGCTCCCCCTGCTCCTCAGGAGCTGGTGGGTCACCACCAACACCCAGCTCAGGCGCAGCCAGAGGCTCTCTCTGCCCTTCCAGGGGGTTCTGCTCCGCACTTGGGCGCTCCCGATCTTGGCTTTCCAGCGTGGAGGAATTCCCGGAGACCTTGCCCTGCTCTGCAGGTGCTGGCAGGTTCCTGCTGCTCTCCAGGCTCTTGGCAGCAGGGCTGCTCTTATCTTGGTTTTCCAGCACCACAGCTGGGTCTGGACAGGAGCTGCCACCACGGTTTTCCAGCAGGGAGGTTTTCCCACTCTCCAGCGCTCCGGCATTCCCGCTGGTTTGGTCTCCGTCTCGCAGGAATTCGCTGCCTTCTGCTACAACGGTGTTGTCATGGCTCAGACCTTGCTCTTCTGCCTTGGAGGGTGGGGGTTTACTGTGCCCAGAAGAAAGGGAATCACAACAGTCTTTATCCCGACTTTCCTGCTCAGAGGAATTGTTGCTATTCCCTAAGGACGGGACGTCTGTACCGCACGGAGGATGCTCAGCGTCAGTTTTTCCCGAAAAACTTCCTTCACCGGGCTCCTGCTGCTTTCTAAGAGCCACAGGGACACGCCCTGGGCCTTCTCCAGACTTGCCCAGCTCCTCCCGGGCGTCCCCCGTGGAATTTTTGGGGCAGATTTCATCTCCCTGCGCCGCGTCCCCTCCGGCTTCTCCGGGGCTGTCCCGCTCCCTCCAGTTCGCCTTCTTCCTTGTCACCTTGGGCACGTACAGGGCTTTGTCTGGCTTCCTCCTGGGGGGCCTGGTGATCCTGCCAGAGCCCACACAGGCCCGGGAGGTGTCCCCATGGGTGTCCCCTCCGTGCCTGGGCCGGGCCCCTCGGCCCCCCCGGCCCCAGGGCTGTGTGGGGCGGTGGGGCCGGGCCGGGGTGGGGCCGGGCTTTGGGTCACTGGTCTCGCTGGGCAGCCTGGGGGCAAAGGGAATGGGGAGATGTGAGCGAGGGGAACACAAAACAACAGCCAGGGGACGTGGTGTTTGCAAGGGGAAAAGGAGGAAAAGCAGCAAATCCAACATGGAAGTTGGCACACAGGGAAAAATGCTGCTTGTTCTGTCAGGGCTGGAAGATGCTGTTGGCAAAGGAGACCCCACAGAAAAACATCATGGAAATTTTGGGATCCATCCAAGGGCTGGAGCCTCTATGCCCTGGAGCCAGGCTGGAAGAGCTGGGGGGGTTCACCTGGAGAAGAGAAGGATCCAGGGAGACCTGAGAGCCCCTTCCAGGGCCTGAAGGGGCTCCAAGAGCTGGAGAGGGACTTGGGACAAGGGATGGAGGGACAGGACACAGGGAATGGCTTCCCACTGCCAGGGGGCAGGGTTAGATGGGATACCAGGAAGGAATTCTTGGCTGTGAGGGCTGTGAGGGGCTGGGCTGGAATTCCCAGAGAAGCTGTGGCTGCCTCCATCCCTGGAAGTGCCCAAGGCCAGGCTGGAGAGGGCTTGGAGCAACCTGGGCTAGTGGGAGGTGTCCCTGCCCATGGATGGAACGGGATGAGCTTTAAGGTCCCTTCCAACCCAAGCCATTCCAGGATTCCAGGATTCCTGTCAGCTTCCACAAAGCCCCAGGAAAAGCAGCACCACCCCAACCCCACCAACCTGACAGCTGAGTGGCAGATGACCGTCCTCCTCCTCCAGCCTTCCCCCACCGAGAAGCTGCTCAACAAATCCATGTTTTCCACGGTCCGATGGATCAGGTACCGGAGGCGACTGGACAGAGGGGGGAACAGGAGCACCCTGGAAAGACAGAGAGGGCTCAGGGCATCAGCAACTTGCAGGAGGGAAAAGGATAAAAGAGAAGTAAAAATTTAACCACCTCTCTCCCGAGTCATTCCCAGTCCAGGGCTTAAATCAGAGCCCAAAAGCCAAGCAGGACTTTATGAAAAGAGCCCAAATCCCTTCTCCATCCCAGATGTGGAACCAGACACAGTTTCTTTGCATGCAGCTCTGGAGCATGAGGCAGCTGGGAATGCCTGATTCCAGGTCCTGGCCTATATCCATGGGGGAAAGGCTGGGAAGCACCAGCAGAATGCTGCTACTGGTCCCATTCCTCCCACTAAGGGTGTGCTCCAAAAACCAGCAGCAAAACACGAATGGATAAGTCAACAACTCAATTTCCCTGCATCCAGAAGGTTTTTTTCCCATTTCAGTTTCCTTCCCGAGTGTTTGACAACTGCCCAGGTGACTTCCCTGCCAAAGGTTTATAAAACAAAAGCAGCGAAACAAATATTTAAAGGTCATCACAAGCTGGCAGGGAGCTGAACTGAGCAATCCCAGCCCTGCTCCTGCCCAGCACCCTCTTTTTGGCCACCTCAAGGGCTTCAAAGGTCACTGGATCAGGGGGTAGGTCGGGGTAAATGCAGGGTGTAAAAGCCACCAGTGCCCACGGGGAGTGGGAACAGGGGAGGGCACATGGCAGATCCTACACTGATCCCTGGCCCACAGGGAAGTTCTGAGCCACACAAACCTTGGAGCCAGGCTCCAATTGCTGCTGCTTTCACTCCAGAAAATGCAAAACATGAGTCACGACACCCCTGGAGGGACATCTGCCCTCGCCCAGGGACCACAGAGGGTGGCAGGGAGAGGGTCAGGTCACACAGGGACCCCCCTGTACCCCCTTCCCCAGCCAGGCCCCCACCTGTGGTGCTGCCCCTGCTCCATGAAGTGCTCCAGCTCCTCGGAGATCCTGCCCACGAACTCATCCTCGTTGGGGGACAGGAACACGCCGTCCATGGGGCGCAGCGCCAGCGTGGCAGCGGGATGGGGGGGCCCTGGGGAGGGACAGGGGGCGAGTGAAGGGGTGGCCACGAGGCCCCCCGTGGGTGCCAGCACCCCCTGTAAACCTCACCCACCCTCTGTGCCCCCGGATTTATCCACCTGCAGCCCTGGCTCCCACCCACCCTGTGCGCCCCCGGGGTCCTGTGTGACCCCCCCACATCCCCTGTGCACCCCCCACACCCCATCCTGCTCTGTGCCCCCTTTATCCCCCTTCCCTGTGCACTCCCTCACCCTCTCCTTTCCCTGTGCACCCCCCGCACCCCATCCTGCATCCTCAGCACCTCCAGCACCCCATCCTGCTCTGTGACCCCTTTATTCCCTTCCCTGTGCACCCCCGGGGTCCCGTGTGACCCCCCAAAAACCCTGTGCACCCCCAGCACCC
>NW_020885056.1:33646-34736 GCF_003945725.1 Corapipo altera
ATCCTGCTCTCTGCCCCCTTTATTCCCTTCCCTGTGCACTCCCGGGGTCCTGCATGACGACGTGCACCCCCCAAAACCCCTGTGCCCCCCCCAGCACCACATCCTGCTCTGTGCCCTCCATTATCCCCCTTCCCTGTGCACCCCCCCACCCCCTCCTTTCCCTGTGCACCCCCAGCACCCCATCCTGCACCCCCATCACCCCATCCTGTTCTGTGCACTCTTCTCCCTCCCCTAAGCACCCCCAGCACCCCATCCTGCACCCCCATCACTCCGTCCTGTTCTGTGCACTCTTCTCCCTCCCCTAAGCACCCCCAGCACCCCATCCTGCTCTGTCACCCCCTCCCTTCCCCCAGCACCCCGCCCTGCCCTCCGCACCCCTCTGCACCCCCTCCCTTCCCCCTGCGCCCCCCGACACCCCCGCGCCCCCCCAGCACCCTGTACACCCCCGTGCACCCCCCGACACCCCCGCGAACCCCCCGCCCTCCCCGCGCCCCCCCAGCACCCACCGCTGCCCCCCCCCTTTCCCCAGCGCCACGTGCTGCCTCCTGCTCCCCATCATCCCATTCCCGGCCCCCATCCCCGCGCTCCTGCCCCCATCACCTCCATCCCCGCATCCCCCGCGCTCCCCCGGACCCCTCCCAGGTCCTTCCCCCCCCAGGTCCTTCCCCCCGGCTCCCCCGGCCCCTCCAAGCCGGGCTCCCCGCGCTGCTCTCACCGCCAGGCCCGGACGGAGCAGCGGATACCGGTGCGGCGCCTGCGCCCGGTCCCGGCTCCTCCTGCTCAACCCCGGCTCCTCCCGCTCCGTCCCGGCTCCTCCTGCTCAATCCCGGCTCCTCCCGCCAGGCATCACTGCCCCGCACCGCCCCGAGACGGGATGGATGAGCTGGGGATGGATGGGATGGATGCTCTGGGCATGGATGGGGTGGATGTGCTGGGGATGGACGAGATGGATAAACTGGGAATGGACGGGATGAACGTACTGGGGATGGACGGCAGGGATGCTCTGGGGATGGACGGCAGGGATGTTTTGGGGATGGACGGCAGGGATGCTCTGGGGGTGGACGGCAGGGATGTTTTGGGGATGGACGGC
>NW_020885056.1:34746-46105 GCF_003945725.1 Corapipo altera
GCAGGGATGTTTTGGGGATGGACGGCGGGGATGCTCTGGGGGTGGACAGAATGGATGGACAGCAGCCCCCCCGGGGACGTGGTTGTACATGGACTTGAGCCTTGCCAGCGCCTCCCCAGGAAAATCCAAGCGCCCACCTCGGAGCTGCTGTGAGCTCTGCTCCCCTCCCACGCTGTAACTCGACTGTAGCTGGGCTCTATTTAACAATTACCATCACTCCGTAATTATCACTGGCTGATTTTCCCCTTTGTTCCCGTTTCCTGGGGAGGGGGGAGAGGCTTTTCTGCCGCGCCAGGGAGCTAAAGATGTCTGGGATCCAAGACGACGCGGATGTGCCGGGCGCTGCTGAGGGGGTTTAACCAGGCACGGATCAAAACACCTTCCCCGAGTCACCCGTCACAGCCCGAATGAAACGCTGGGGGCTGTTCCTGCCCCCGGTTATCAGACACGAGCTCCCAGAGGCTGATTAGGGAGCACAGGGGAGCGAGGAGGGCTCGTAAGGAGCCTTTATTATTGAAATGAGGCAGCTAGGGAGGCTGAGCGGATGGATCCTTAATGAAATGGGGGAGGAAGGGAATTAGAGGGAGAACAAAGTACAAGGGGGATGAAACAGTCTCGGAAAAGGAGGATCTGGCTGATGGAAGATGTGGTGGAGGCACAGTGACCAGAGCAGTGTTCTTGCTTTTACATCTGCTTGTCTCCTCTACCCTCTGAAGGGCTCAGACTCCCTCATTCCCAAAGGCTCCAAGCAAACAGCCCAACGTCCAGGGGTTAAAACACAGTTTATGTCCAGCCCAGGCCACCCTCAGCTGTGCATGTCCCAGCTCAGAGAGGCTGATTCCCACTCCATGGCCAGAGCAGCCCCTCATCCTGTCAAATCCTTCCTGCAACACAGACAAATCCTTCCTGCTCCCAAGCACAGCCCCGGGGCTCCAGGGAAGGTTCCTGTCCAGAGCTGCAGGAGAATCTGCCTGAGCGGCAGACACAGCCAGAGATGAGCCAAAGGGATTATCCAGGCAAATTCATCACCTCCTTCCTGCACAGCCCACTGGGGAGGTGGGTTTCCCTGGCTAAAGCTGCTGCAGAGCACATCCCACCGAGCTCCAGGCAGGATTCTCCAGCTCTGCCAGCAGCACTTGGCACCCAGGGAGCAGCTGGATTTGGCCAGTGCCCATTTACCAGCCTGGGGCCAGTGACCAGTTGGATTTGGGCCATCAGCAGCCTCACAGGACACGGGCAGTGCCCAAAGCAGCCCCTCTCCCCACAGCCACAGCTGGGTTTTACTCCATGACCACACAAGTCTTTGCTTTCTCAGCTGAAGTCACCAGGAAAGAGGAATTCCAGCCCCTCCATTTACATCTTTTGCAGAAGGTGTTGGGGTTTTTTTCTTTTTTTTTTCCACGGGCCAGCTAAAGAAAGCAGCAAACACTGATCCCCCCCCCCCCCGGGGCTGGATCCGGAACTGAGTTACAAAAACAGGGATCTGAGCCCCTGGAGCCACCTGGAGAACCACACTTAGTAATGCAAACAGACTCCTCGATAAACAGGCGATGGCAACAGTGTCCCAGCTCCCATCTCTCCTGGAGACCATCCCACCACCCTTCTCCCTTTCCCAGCTCTCAGTGGAAGGTGCTGCTGGCGGGAGGTGGGACCTTCCCCAGCGAGGGTGAGGAGACCCGGGAAACCTTCTCCGAGGAGCCCTCGGTGTCTTCCACCCCCAGAACAGCGTGGGGGAGAAGCTGGGGGTAGCTGAGGGTCACCAGCTCCCCCTGGAAGGCGGTGTCCTGGTGGTAGGACACCAGCTCGTTGCTGAGGGTCGGCGTCTCCACGGCGCCGCCGGCGCAGCCGCAGCCCAGGAGGGCGGCGAAAGCCCTCCGGAATTCCGCGTTGAAGGCGTAGATGATGGGGTTGAGGGAAGAGTTGGCCCACCCAAACCAGACAAAGGTGTTGAAGACGCTCTGGCCGACGCAGGGAAGCTCTCCTGGCTCGTGGAGGCCGGGCTCGCAGAAGGGCACCACGCAGTTGAGCACGAAGAAGGGCAGCCAGCAGCAGACGAAGACGCCCATGATGACGGAGAGGGTCTTGAGGACTTTGGTCTCCTTCTTGAAGGAGCTCTTCGGGGAGGCTTCCCGAGGGCTGTGGCAGCTCTGGGCGTGTCCCAGGGCCCTCTCCAGGGAGGAGATCCTGCGGATCTGGCGCCGGGCGACGCGGAAGATGCGGGTGTAGGTCACCAGCATGATGGCAACGGGGATGTAGAAGCTGACGAGGGACGAGGAGATGGCGTAGGGCCTGCTGAGCCTGGGAGCACAGCTCTCCTCCTCCCCAGAGGCGTTAAAACCTGGCTGCTTTAACATCCCACTGTCCTTGTGCCACTGGAGCTGCACAGGGACGAAGGAGATGAGGAGGGAGAGCAGCCAGGCCACCCCGATCATGACGAAGGCCACGCGCCGCGTCATCCTCCTCTCGGAGCGGAAGGGGCTGCAAATGGCCCAGTAGCGCTCCAGGCTGATGATGCACAGGTTGAGGATGGAGGCCGTGGAGCACATGATGTCAAAGGCCACCCACACATCACAGAAAGCCCCCCCGAAGGGCCAGAAGCCCAGCACGTCGGTGGCAGCCCTCCAGGGCATCACCAGCACGGCCACGAGCAGGTCGGACACCGCCAGGGAGACGACGAAGGAATTGGTGACCTTGGAGCGCAGGTGCCTGAATTTGGCCACGGCCACACACACCAGGGTGTTCCCCAGGAGCGTGGAGAGGATGAGGAGGAGGAGTAAGGCTGCTGTCACCACACGGGAGGACAGCTTGGAGCTGCTTTCCTCTGCCCAGCTGGTGTCATTGGTCACGTCCTGCCCATCTCCTCCCGCCGAGGAGTAAATCCCATCCATGGGTACCTTTTTTTCCAGTCCCTGGAGAGGCTCCACAGCTGTTCCAAGTCCCCACCAGTATCCAAACCCCATTCTTACTGCTCCACAGGCATCTCAGAAGCACCAGCTGCACTCCAGCTCTCACACCCAGCTCCAGGAGAAGTGCTGGAAGCTCTCACTCCTTCCCAGGTCTCCTGCTGCCAGCGCGGCGTTCGGATTTTCCCTCTTGCCTCCCAGCCCACTCTCCTTTCCCTGCTGCTCCCAGGGGGGCTGGCACTCACCTCCAGGAGCTGGAAAGGCTCTGCTGCAAGCCTGCCTCCCTCTCAGCTCCTCTTCATCTCCTGGTGATCCTGTGCCTGCTGCAGAATCCCAGCCCTTCCGTGGCCAGGCTGGGACTCGCTGCCAGAAGCCAGAGGGAATCTGAGCTCTCTCTGCTCGTGCAGATGGACCCTCCCTGCTCACAGACCCGGCTGCTCTTCCCTCTGGTGCTTCCTCGCCTCTGGATTTCACTCAGGTGGGATCTGTTTCTGCCCCTGTGAGCTCCAGAGAACCCGCAGTGGACAGGGAGAGTTGCTTAGGAATCAGACCAGAGGATTGAAGGGGCAAAAATGACATTCAAGAGGGATTTGAGGGTCTTCAGTGCAAATCAGCGCAGAAATGTGGTGTGATCTCTGAATAAAAGGCACCTAAATTCGCTGCACAGGCACTGGTCACAGCTCAGACATGGCCCTGATCCTTTCCTGAGCTCCCTCTGTCCTGAGCTGCCCAGCTGCAGGTGCTGCAAAAACTGGCCTCTGCTTTCCACTGCAAAATTCCTTCCAGGGGGGAATAAAAAAAAGAAAAAAAAGAAGAAAAAAAAGAAAGGGGGGGGAAATCACACAGACAAAATCTTGTACAAATCTGGAAGTGGTTTTTGGTTTTTGGGTTTTTTTTCCTGAAACTGTCACACCAAAGTTTCAGTTTATTCAGGGGAGGTTACGTGTGGGAACACTGAGGGTGCTGACACCACCTGGGTAAGTTTTTAATTAAGTGTGATCATCAAAGGTGTGCCATCATCGTGGTGCTGCAGAGCTGGGGGATGCTCTGGAGGAACAGGCAGGGAATCCCCCCTAAAACCACTGCTCCTCCTCCCCCACACAGCTGAACCCCAGACTCACAAGCCAACGGCTCTGCAAGACTCTCCCCTCTTACCTCAGGAGGAAAACCACGGGATTAGGAGCCAGCTGTGACCCACTAAGGCTCAGTTTAGCCTTGGAATCCAGCACTTTGCAGCCAAAGCCCCTCTGCAGGAAAAGGGCTCATTTGACTAAGAAATGTCCTTCAAAAAATGTCATTTGATCAAGAAATGTCCTTCAAAAAAATGTCATTTGATCAAGAAATGTCCTTCCCAAGGCGTTCCCTCGAGTGCTGCCTCTGGGGCAGCTGCTGAAACGGGGACCTGCTGCTGAGAGGAGCCTCACTGGTGACCTGACCAAGGTGGGAAAGGGCAGCCCAAGGTTTGCAGATGACCCTGGACACACAGCATTAATTCCCTCCCCGTTCCTTAATTCCCTCGGAACCCAATCCATGCCCTGGACCTCTCCCTGCCCCTTCCCCGCTCCTGGAGGGAGCAGCAAGCAGCCAAACCACACACACAGACACTCGGATTCCATCCCCTGACCCCTCGACCCGGCGTTCGCAGGAGCCCGGAGGGAGCAGGAGCTGCCCGGGAGCGATTCCCAACAAGGGCGCGATTATTCCCTGGAAGACGCAGCCCCCAAAGCAAACACCGCTCTCGGGTGTCCGCGGCACTCGTTACCAGCACGTCACGGCATCGGCTCGCCGGGGTTTTGTTTAATTAAGCCTCATTAGTTCCACCGTCTGCAGCCCGCGCCTGCCAAGGGCCGATCCCAGGGAGAGCGGCTAGATGGCACCAGGAGCCGGCTCGTGGATCGGCGCCTTCCCTTGGGAATTCTGGGGCGGGATTCCTCCCTAGGGTTTCATCAGCTGTGTCAGGGCAGGGTCAGGTTGGATCTCAGGGAAAGGTCCTTCCCCCAGGGGGTGGTTGGGCACTGAACAGGCTCCAAAGCTGCCACAGCTCCAGGAGCTTTTGGATCCAGAGTGGGATTGTTGGAGTTGGATCAATGATCCTCCCAGCTCAGGGTATTCCAGGATTCCATGACTGCCCAGGACCCTGGCAGAGCACTAACCCACACTGTCCTCTCTGCCCCAAAGGGCATTTTCCTCCTAATCCCTGCACTGGACACGAAAATTTTGGGGATCTAAGGGAGGAGCCACAAGTCACAGGGCGGAGCAGCGATGGCAGGTGACCTGGCACACAGCAGAGCTTTGGAGTGGGAGCTCCTGGCACATTTAGGTGGCACCTGGGAAGCCAGGAGGCATTCCAGGAAATCATTCCTCGAGACACGAGGCACCTCCTCCTGAGGAGCTTCCAAATATAGAATCATAACACTGGTAAGGTTGGAAAAGACCTTTAAGATCATCGAGCCCGACTGTGAACTCAGCACTGCCAAGGCCAGCACTAAACCACGTCCCCAAGTGCCACATCCATGTTTTTGAACAATTCCAGGCTTGGTGACTCCACCACTGCCACTGTGCCAGGGCTGGACGACCCCTTCCATGGAGTTTTTTTCCCCAATATCCAATCTAAACCTCCCCTGGCACATGGTGAGGCCGCCCATCTAAGAAAGGGCCTCACACACAACTTGGGCTGGAGCAGAATTCCAAAGCTGGGCTGGTGGGAGAAGATGGGATGGGAAGGGATCCAATTTGTCACCCAATTCCTGCACATCTTGGAGTGCACCTAATGCAGAAATCACTGTTAATTCTGCTGTCACAGGCAAACAAACACAGGCTCGTGTTCACAGACAGCTCCTCTGCCTGCAGGACCAAATCTTCTCCACAGATAAAACTGTTCAGTGCTTTATATTATAATAAACAGTTGCTACATTCCCTTTTTTTTTCAGCAGCTATTTTTTCTGAGACTCGAGTTAAGTACTATTTTAAACAGCACTCCAATCTGATAATATTTCAGTTTGGTGGCAATTCAGCTCTAGGTTTTTATATTTAATTTCCTCACCCAGCACGACGCTGCCCTCGATTTCCTTCCCCTGCTGTCTCACCAAAATACACTTAAAATTCTCCATTCAGCCATCTTGATTACATCCCACTTTGCATCAAAGGAAGAAAATTACCAGCCACTTGAAATCAAGCAGCAGCTGCTCGGGTTTAACTCCAAAATGCCTCTCCCAGCATGGCTGGCACAGGCAGATGCATCACAGAACCTCAGGAGAGTGGTTATTCCTGCAGGAATCCCTTTGGACTTGCAGAGAAGGGACAAGTCCTGAGAGCAGGGGAGAAATGAGGGGTTTGAAAAGCAAAGATCCAGGTTTGAAGCAAGGCCTGAGCCCTGCAAAAAAAACTATGGGAGCTCTCCAATGTGCCAGCTGAGGTCAAAGCCAGAGGAAATGGGATTAACAGCCTGGAAATTCAAAGCTTCCTTCAGGCATCGGGGCATCAGAGGGAAGGAGGAGTAATTTGGTTTGAGTTTATACACCAGGTTACTCCATTTAGATTGATTTTCTTTAGGCAGAGGGTAAACCAGCCCCAGGCTCAAAGTCTGTGCTGCTTAATTCCAATTAGAACAGGTAAAAACTGGCCCAGGATCAGCTTTGGGAATTGTTTGGTCCAAAACCAGGGGGTTAATTAGGAGAAGTGACTTCCTGGCACAGCAGTTTCCTCCATGGCCAGAACAAGGTGGTTTAGGCAAAGGACTGTGACCTGTGTGAGCCTTGAAACTGCAGGTTTGGGATGCACAGTGGGGGAAAAAGAAGTAAAAAGATAAGAAAAAGCAGCAAGTCTTTCCTAAATGGTGCTAGAAATGAAGGCTGTCCAGCCCAAAAACCAGCACAGGCTACTCAGTGGAAATAAGAACAATTATTAAACACTGTTGGGCTTTTTTAAACACAGAGAAAAGACTCGGGGAGATCAAAGTCTGGTAGAGCAGTTGTTCAGTTTGGGTTTTGGCAAAGCAGCCCAGGAATGGGCTGGGATTTCAGCAGCCAGGTTTTACAGGGGCAGCAGCACAGCTGGAACAGGGAAAGCACCGAGGGCACAGGGATGGTTCCTCCCCTCCCCTTTATTTACCAGTAGGCAGAAAACACAGAGGTTTTTCTCCTGTTTACTTCCAAAGGAAAGGAATACATAGCTTCAAGTCATTTTTACATAATTCCATGTACAGCCTGGGTGAAGTGTGAGCTGGATCCAGGACACCTTCCCTGGCAGAGCCTGCACTCGTGCACAAAGTGACAGTGGAGCCCCAGCCCAGGCAGCGCCCTGGGGACACCTGCAACCTCCCTCCCTGTCCTCTGGGGCTGAAGCTGGGTGGGCAATAAATAATGAAAGGGATGTGGGGATTCCAGCCCTGGTTCCCATTCCCCCAGGCCGCCATCCACAGGGCTCAGCCTGTGGAGCTTGGGACAAGAGGCAGCGTGGAAGTGGTGAGGGGGATACATTCCGAGTCAGGGGGAGGTGCAGGGAGGGGAGGGCTGGTTATCCTTTCAGCAGGCAGCCAGTCCCTGCCCTGCCACACACACAGGCTGTGCAGAGAGCCCAGGGAAGAGCACATTCCCCTCCTGGAAGTTCAGTTGTTCAGGGATCAGGATTCCTGCTCTTCCACGTGCACACACGAGGGATAAAAAAGTGACCTGCAAAAGAGGAGGGGGCGAAGGCAGCCCCCAGACCAGCTGCAGTTGGTGTGCTCAGGGGGGTCTGTGCATTAAAAACATTCAGAGAGTTTGGGGTTGGGGCTTTCTGGTACCACAGAACCTCGGGGGATTGCAGGAGCAAGGCTGAAGGCAAAGGCAAGGCTGTGAAGCTGCACCCTCCCCAGAGGGGGAACAGTGGATCCCTTCTCCTCACCCCCCAAATCACTCCAGGGGAACCCCCAGCACACCACCCTGCAGCCCCCAAGGAGTTTTGCTAACAGGGGAGATAAAAAAAAAAATCAGCAAACAGCTCGAATTTCAAGTAAGAGCAAGCAGAAAAGCTGGATTAACAGCAAACCCCCAGCCTTTGACAGAGCCTGAAACTCCTTCACCGAAATCTTTTGCAGGTCTCCCTTTTAAGGCCTTAACAGAAAGAGGAATTCTTTTGTCTTGTGCTTGCAATCGCTGCCCTGTAGGAGGAGCAGCAGCCAAATCTCCTACAAACGTAACAGTTACAGTGTCTAGTTGTCCACGACCGTGCAAAGATACACACAGGGAGGGGGAGAACTATCACCGGGTGTTTTAAGCTTGTTGCAGGTAAGTCAAGGTCGGGATTTATGTGCCAAGTCTTTGAAACAACCACACAAAGCAGCCAAATGTTGAGCAACTGCAACACTGCTGCAACTCAGGATCTCAACATCAGCCACAGCAAAGGAAGAGAAATAAAAATAAAATCAAATCAAATAAAAAATAACAGAAAAAAACCCTCAAAACCAAACCAAAACTGAGCACTGTTATGGACACAGAAGAGTTTATCTTCACTGGAATTGTATTCCCAGGAGGGAAGACTGGATGTCAGAGAGACTTGGGGTCACCAGTCAGGTTGAGACCAGTGCAGATGTTGGCACAGAGATGACAAACACCAGCTGGGGCCAGTTCCAGAGTGGATTGTCATGGCAGGAGATCCTGTTGCTGAGCAAAGTTGATATCCATGGAGAGGAAGAGAGAGTGACCCCTCTCCTTAGAAGTCCTAGTCATGAGTTAAGGAACCTTAAGACAACTTCCCAAACAGCAGCAACAGGATTCTGTTGGGTCTTCAGAGATTCAGTCCCAGAGCTGTTTTGGGTTCAGAGGAAGCAGCTGCAGCCTTTTGTGCCAAATCTGTAAAGAAAATTGCAACAGAAAGGGGTCAGGTTTTATCAACCACATCCACAACCAACCAGTAAAATTCCAGAGTGTCTCAGAGTTTCACTCTCTGCATTCTCTTGGAAACATGTTTGACAAGGGATGCTCTGAAAACTGGGATTATCAGCTGTCCAAATAGGAAGAAAACTACATGGACAGTGCCATGTAATTGTTCATCAAGAGATTCCTGAAAGGAATTGAAAATGGAAGCCTATTTACCCCTGTGCCACACAGATCCAGGGAAAGTGCAGCAAGCAGTTTGAGCCCACAAGCTCTGGTCACTCCCTGCTACTAAATTATGGAATATCCTGACTCAGAAGGGACCCAAAAAAATCATCAATAAATAGTATTATTTATTTATCAATCTGTTTATTTACTTATCAATCAATAAATAAATTCAATACCTGTACCACATAAGACACAGCCAGCACTGTAGGACAGGGAAGATGCCCATTGCTTGACAATTTATCTAATTTATCACTCTGAACACTGCCTGCCTTTGTTAAATGAGGATGAAAAATTCATCAGCCCAAGCAGCAGCTCCCTCCCAGAGCCTTTTCCTTTTCCCTCCAGCCCATGGCAGAGGCCAGGCAGAATTCCTAGCAGAGGGCAGTTCTTTTAAGACTCAGACTTTAGTTCTGCTAAACATCTTCTGCTCTGCAAGGCTGCCCCAGGTCCCCCCAGGGCCTGCTGCCATCCCTACCTCCATCACAGACTGTCAGCTTCTCCAGCTCAGCTTCCAGCTCAGCATCAGAAATGGGGGGATTCAGCACCTTCTGGGGAACAGGAGGCAGATCCACAGGCTCCTTGGTCGAGTCCTGGAGGAGACTGTCCAGCTCCTTCTCCAGTTCCTCGGTGTCCATCTCTGCTGGTGAAAGAAAACACTCAGTTCCAAGAAGAATTAACCCAGCACAGGTGGAAACTCGAGTAAAACACAGGTATTATTGCTCCCATCCCTTGCTACTTGTGAGGAACTTCCTGTGCTTCCTCTAAAGGTCTGAAAAATCCAGGGCTGATTTCAGGGAAAAGGATTTCTCCCATCAGAAAAACCTCTGCACTGAGGCCAAGGAGTGCTGGCACATCCCAGCAGAGACAAACAAGCTGCAGCAACACCCAGGCCAGAGGAAAAAGCTCATCACTTCAAAAACAAAGCAGCAGCCGCTCTAAAAATAGAGCTGAATCAACATTACACAACTCAGAGCTGAGATCCAGCAGCAGCTGGAGCCTACAAGGGTTTGGAGAGGCCCAAATCCCAGTTTGCAGGGAAAGGAGGACAGCAGGGAAGGGAAGAGCAAAGGATAAGAACCCCAAGACATACCCAGGCCATTGATCCCCACTCCAGCCAGAGTCTGGGCTACTTCATCTTGAGTGTCACAAAGCTGAGGAAAAACACACAGAGTTGGAGGTAGAATATAAACTTCTGCCTTTGTCAAAAGCAGAAATAACAAAAAGAATTCAAAAGCTGACTTAAAAGCAGCAGAACACTTCCATCATGACTGGTTTTTCACTGGCAAAAGGAGTAACAGGAAGATTATTTGATAAAGTGCTACAAGGCCAAGTGGGAGGTTTGAGGATCAAACCTGAATCACAATTTCACAGTAAAAGTAAAAGAAAAAAAAAATCCCTCTCATTTGAGCTTTTTCACATAAATAATGAGTTTATATTGCAGCTTAGCTACAATATTATTATATATAATAATATGTTATATATATTAATATAATATTTATTATTATTATTATTATATTAGCTACAAAATGAGGAAGCTAAAGTCCAACACAGCTCAGCTATGACACTTTGCAGCCCCTCAGCTCATGAGCTGAAGTCACAATTTGAGCTGACACTGCTAAAAACCAAAAATTAATCCTTTGCTGTTTTTCACACCAGCTTATGCAGAGAGATTCATTTTAATTCACTCAGAATTAACTCCTTTCCCTCACTGAACAGCACAAGATGATGGGTCAGGCAGCTGTTTTATGCCTGTAGCTGCATTCCAGCTTCCAAGGGTTTGGCTTATATTTCTTTTTTAAACACACCTGAACATTTTCTAGGAAAGCTGTGGGCTTGCCCAATATTGCTGAGCAAAAAAACCACAAGAAATGCACAGATTTAATGTAAATACATGAAACCAAACACAGAGTTCTCTGCAAACCTCTTCTTGCTGATCTCTGAGATCAAAATTAAGTCAGTTTGCTTTGGTGACATAAAGAAAAGAAACTAAACAGCAGCAGAAGCCTCAGTATAAATATTTGGGTTTAATTAATTCACAGGTTTGTTCCAGTACCTCTTGGATCTGATCCACCAGGTTCTCTGCCCTCTCCACAGTCACATCCTTCATGGACAGCTTCAGAGCTCCCACCCCAGCCTGGTAGGCATTGAACACCTATAAATGAAAATACAAAAGAGAAAAAAAGATGCACGTTGCTGACAAAGAACAAACAAGAAGCTTCTCCCCAGGCCCTCTGAGAAATATCAAGGAGCCAGGAGCAGGTTTACCAGGAATAAAGTTCCAACCCTCAGAGATCATCAAGGCAGAGAGAATGGAGCCAGGAGCAAGTTTAATCAGGGGGATACTCCAGGAATAAAGTCCCAACCCTCAGAGAT
>NW_020885056.1:46115-54390 GCF_003945725.1 Corapipo altera
GAATGGAGCCAGGAGCAGGTTTAAGTAGGGGGATACTCCAGGAATAAAGTCCCACCCCTCAGAGATGACTGAAGCAGAGAAGAGTCAGGAGTGGGTTTAAGCAGGGGGATACTCCAGGAATAAAGTCCCAACCCTCAGAGATCATCAAGGCAGAGAGATTGGAGGCAGGAGCAAGTTTAATCATAGGGATACTCCAGGAATAAAGTCTCAGCCCTCAGAGATCACTGAAGCAGAGACTGGAGGCAGGAGCAAGTTTAATCATAGGGATACTCCAGGAATAAAGTCCCAACCCTCAGAGATGACTGAAGCAGAGAAGAGCCAGGAGGAGGTTTAATCAGGGGAATACTCCAGGAATAAAGTCCCACCCCTCAGACACAGGCCCTGCCAAGCAGCTAAAGCACCAGGAGTGAGAGGAGAGGGGCTGAAGTGAGAAGCACAAGATAAAAGGACCCCAGTACCATCTGGTCGGTCTGGGAGGCGTAAATCCGATCCAGGATTCCCTGCACTGCATCCAGCTTGGAATGCAGCTCCTCGATGCGCCGCTCCGTCCTCCGCTTGGACTTCAGGCACCTCAGAGCCTGGGGACACAAAAGACACAGCTTGGGTCACAAACCAAACACAGCTGGAGCTGTTAGGACATGTTTATACACAAATATGAAGAGTCTTCCATTCCCTGAGTTTATTCCCACCATGAGAAAACTTGGAGGAAGCTCTAAAAGACGGGGGACAAACAAGTGTCCTCCAGTGGTTCACTCAGGTATTCCTGGATCACTGCTCAGAAGCAGAGGAGTCTTGGATTCCTGCTTTGGAAAGGTTCAGGCCATAGAAAAATATGCCAGTTGGCACCTGCAACTGCTCAGATTCCTGGTGGCTGACACTCCCTTCAAGAAAAAAAAAAGCAAATCACCAGGGGTTTTCATGTTGATTAAAAAAAAATTAGCACGTTGCATTAGACAGAAAAAAGCAGAGGAAGATTGTGAAATATGTAGTTGTGTTGGTGCAAATTTTGTTCAGAAATCACTGTGGTCTGTGAAGAAAAAAAAAAATTAAAGAAGAAAAGGGTGAGGAGTTGGACTTTGATGATCTAAGTGGGTCCCTTTCAACTCAGGATATTGAGTGAAAGTGTCACAAAAAAGCCAGCAATCCCTGAGGCACACACACACAACAGCTGCTTTGAAGAGTTATTTCCATTTCCCTTCACTCTGGATAAATATATCCTTATCTTCACCTTAAGGAGGCTTCAGAGCCACCCCTTCAACCCACAGTGCCTAACCCTGGTTATGGACCAGCTCCAAGGACAATTCCCTTGCACTTCCACTCACCAATTGCTTTTTCCCAGCTCTACAAGCACTCCGGGCATCCTCTTTACACCTGGAAGATTCAAGAAGGAAAAGAAACTCATTCCTTTGCCAGCAGTGATTTTACAAACCACAAACCACCCTCTGTGCCTTGCTGTGATCCTGAGGTGACCAGTGAGGGTGCATTTGGGATACAACCACCCTTAAATGGTTGCTGATTCCCAGAAGGAGCCCTTGAACGCATTCCAAATCTTTGCAAACATTCCTCACACCCATTCACTGCACCTTGTTTTCATGGGGACAGGGAACAAAGACTGGGAAAGCTGCCCTACCACACGGCTGGGACACAAACAGGAAAAGAACACCACAGAGAAAGCAGCTTCTAATTATGCCACAAAGTTCTACATCACACAGACGTTGTTCCCCACCACCACCCTTGCCCAAAATTACTTCTCTGCTTCCTGGGAAAGGGACTCCACCTTCTGTGACAGCAGCTGCTCACTCTGCATCAGCTGGTACACCCCGATGTCCACGTCGTTCATCGGGGACACCTTGGCGTGGAGACCTCGGGCGAACTTCACGATCTGCCAAGAGAGCCACAGGCTTGAGCTCCCAAAATACCTTCACTTGGAAGCAAGGAAAAGATGCTCTCACACTCCCAGTTTAAGCCTTGTTATGGAGTGATGAGGATGCCCCAGTCAGCACGGGATCTGATATTAAACTGGGCAGGATTGAGCAGCATCAGCGTGAAAGCAAAAAGCCTTCATGGAACAACTTGAGGATTTAAAGCTGTCCTGGAAGTGGATGGGAATGTCACACTTCCAAGGGCTTCAGGACACTGCAGGAAAACGTGCACTCTCAGAGCTGAGAGTGCCTGTATCTAGGTACTGACAGAAAAACCTTTTCACACAGAATGGGATTCCAAGCTGATTCCAGTGGCATGGACTGATTTTTACTTTGGATAACCAGGAACAATCAAGCTGCAGCAGACCTAACAATTTTTCAGCTCTTAAATTAAAAAAAGAGAAATGTTAAAAACGTTGGAAGAACCTGTCACACAAGAATGAGGATTTCCCCTCACCTACAACCCCATTACAGCGCTGGAGAACAAGGAATTTACCCCTTCCAGACACAGAACACCCTTGTTCCACCAATAAAGTTTTCTTTCCAGGCAGATGGAATGCAAGACAGGGGTTATACCACCCAAAAGCAGTCACCTTGACCCTGTACCTTCTCTCCATTCTGTTCCAGGATCGTGACCCTCTTCTCCTTTTGCAGCTGGAGCAGCAGCAAGTAGAAGGTCCTTTCATCTGGGCACACACTGGCACAGAGGGACTGGAGCTCGGAGAGGGCGACGACGGGGTGAGAGGAGAGAGCAGAGTTCTGATAGAGGCGATAAACTTCCTCTGCCTTCTCCTGCAAGGACAACGGGGATACAGCTCACACTGCTCCTCCCACTCCTCCCACACACACTGGAGGGGAAAACTTGGGACAGTTCCTCCTTTGGGCCACGGTGACTTTCAGAACGAACCGTGTGAAACTTCCCAAGGCAACTGCAGCGCTTTGAAAATAATCCAGTTGGCCACGGAAGCCAAAACTACACCATTTACATCCCCTGAAACGCTGTGGAATGGCACAGGGATCACACAGGCAAGAAGTTGGCTCCACCTGCACTTCCTGGAAATCCCTCCCCTATTTAAACTGAATTAAAATTATTCCCTTTAAAGATTTCCCGCATTTCTGCCAGGCACAGGAATTTAGACACCACTTGCAACAGCAGCAAGTCTTGGAGTTCATTTTTAGTAACACAGAGAGAAAAGGGGCTGTGACAGGATCCAAGGGTTCTAATCCCATGGGAAAGGCAAGCTGGAAGCAAAGGCTCTGAGTGACAGAGCAGGGAAATGCCCCAGGAGTGGGGCTGGAGGGGACACGGGACTGACAGGCAGCAAGTGCCCCATCACCTGTCCCTGCCCAAAGCAGATGGATGTCAAGCTCCTCTCGTGTCCTGCACAGGACTGAACTCCAACCTGGGATTTACAGCAGGCTCACAGCACAGTGCTGGCCTTCCTAGACAAACAGGGAATCCTGCCCCTCTCCTGTTCTTGGAAGTCAGTGAAAAGTCACTATCACAGAACCATGGAATGGTTGAGGTTGGAGGGACATTAAAGATCAACCAGTGCCACCCCCTGCTGTGGGCAGGGACACCTTCCACTAGCCCAGGTTGCTCCAACCTGGCCTTGGACATTTCCAGGGATGAAGCAGCCACAGCTTCTCTGGGAATTCATCCCAGCCCCTCCCCACCCTCACAGCCAAGAATTCCTTCCCAATATCCCATCTAACCCTCTGGCAGTGGGAAGCCAGTCCCTGTGTCCTGTCCCTCCATCCCTTGTCCCTCCATCCCTTGTCCCAAGTCCCTCTTCAGCTCTTGGAGCCCCTTTAGGCCCTGGAAGGGGCTCTCAGGTCTCCCTGGAGCTTTCCCTTCTCCAGGTGAACACTCCCAGCTCTCCTAGCCTGGCTCCAGAGCAGAGGGGCTCCAGCTTTTCCATCATCTTTGTTATGTTAGTTTGAAACAGCATCTATACATCTAAATTACTTCTTATCCCCAAATTACTCCATCCATCTCTCTCCA
Organism: Corapipo altera; assembly: GCF_003945725.1. Lineage (NCBI taxonomy): Eukaryota > Metazoa > Chordata > Aves > Passeriformes > Pipridae > Corapipo > Corapipo altera. The sequence goes on from NW_020885056.1 coordinate 50,043, forward strand.
GGCTTTTCAACACCTCAGGGGCACAAATGAAGATCTACCCAACTCCTTCCCAGCACATAAAATGACTCCTGGTTTTCCTGGAGATGCATAACCTCGGGAATGCTCTCAACAACACTCACCTGAAGCAGCTCCACGTAAATCAGAACCTCTTCTTCCTCAGGGATTTTGCTGTCCCCCAGGACACTGGAGAGAGTCCACTTGAGGGGCTTCAGGATGAAAACTCCCACACCCCAGGAGATCCAGCTGCTGTCTACACTGGCCATGAAGTCTGACTCCCTCTGGAGCTTCCCACGTCTAGGGAAAAGATAATTCACGTGGTACTGAACACAGCCAGTCCAAACCTCAGACATCCTGTACATCCCCAGCCCCAGATCCAGCTGAAGTTTGAGATCTCCCTCCATGGAAGGACATGGAGGTCTCCACTCCTCCCAGGCTTCCTCTGGACCCAAAGGATGTTTTGTTTACTATATTTCCAGGTTTTTTGTGTTTACTGTTTTCCCAGTTTTGCGAGTTTCTCCCAGTTTCCTGACTCGAAACCAATGAAGCACCACACAAGGAAATTGATGGTGAGGGCCAGTTTTTGGAAGGGGTAACTGGTAATTCCAGGATACTTCAATTCTGTGTTAAACTGCAGTTCTCAGATCTAGTGATTTTGATGTCACAGACAGAGCTGCTGCTGTTCTGAAATCTCTTCAAGCCATCACTCCCTGGCTCTAATTTCACCACACGAAACATCTGGATGCAAACACCAGTTTGTCACATCCCCAGTGCCACGGGCAGCTGGGGCATCTCAACAAACAGCAGGGTGAGCTCCTCTGACTCCCTGCCAAGCTTTGCCTCGCAAATTCCCCTGACTCCCTGTTCACAGAACCCTGGAATGGTTTGGGTGGGAAGGGAGCTGAAAGATCAGCCAGTCCCACCCTGTGCCCCCCGTTCTGGGGCTTCTCATCTTTGTCCCTGCGTCCCCCAGATCCAGGCAGGAGCAGCCTTGTCCCCTGTGTCATGGAATCATGGCATCCAGGAATGGTTTGGGTTGGAAGGGACCTTAAAGATCATCTCATTCCAGCCCCTGCCATGGCCAGGGACACCTTCCACTAGCCCAGGTTGCTCCAACCTGGCCTTGGGCACTTCCATGGATCCAGGGGCAGCCACGGCTTCTCTGGGCAACCTGTACCAGCGCCTCGCAGGGCAGAATTCCCGCCACCCACGCTGGCACAGGGATCTCTCCCTACCCGCATCCATCTCTCCCTACGCCCCCCCTTTCCCCGCCGGCCCCCCTTTACCTGAGCAGCTCCCTGAGGACGGTGCCCAGCCCCAGCGGGACGCTGCCCCGCCGCTCGAAGCCGTTCTGCAGCTCCCGGAGGCAGGTCCTCACCGCGCCCCTCCTGCGGCCGCGGGCCAGCACCAGCCCGACCCAGAAGGCCATCTTGCTGTCCCACTCGGTGCTGTTCACCTCGCGGCTCTGCTTGAAGGCCGAGAACAGGAAGGCCATGCGCTCGTCGTCGCTGTCCCACTCCGGGGGCAGGTCGCCGGCCGGGGCGGGCCCAGGGGGGGCCCCCCCCCGGGCTGCACATCTACGCGAGCCCCCGGCTCCGGCCGCGGCCTCCGCCCGGCCCGGCCGCCCGCCCGCCTCAGGGGAGCCGCGCACGGCGCCTGCGCGGGGACAGCGCCACCCCTCCGGCGGGACTTGGTACGGCCCGGGCTGCCCCCCCTCCCAAAGGGAGCGGTGGTACGGCCCGGGCAGGACGGGCCCAAAAAACCCCCAGGGGAGGGAAGGGAGTGACGTCATGTGTGACGTCACGTGTGGCGTCACCGTTGGTGGTGTAGAAGTTCTGCAGGATGGGGACTGCATTTGAGACTGCTTGGGAATATATTTTTATATATATATATATATGTGTATTCCCAAACAGTCCCATATATATATATATTTTATATATATATATTATATTTTTTATATATATATTATTTTTTATATATATTATATTTTATATATATTTTATATATATTATATATATAATATATATATAAGTATATATCTAAAAATATATATATTATATATATACATGTGTATATATATATAATTATATATATATAGTCACAGTAGTATAATAATCGTTTCTGTTGCTCTTGTTATTATCATTGTCATTATTCTTTGTTTTGGTCCCCATATATAATATAATAATTATTTATTATCTATCTCTATCTGTATTATATCTATAATATTTATAGATATATAATACTGTGACTACATATATATAGTGTCACAGTATTATAATAATAATTGGGTTTTTTGCTCTTATTATTATTGCAATTATTATTGTTGTTCCCTATATATAATATATTAATTATATATTATATTAAATATGTATTATCTATCTGTATCTATACCTATATTATATCTATAATATTTATAGATATATAATACTATGAATATATATATAGTGTCACAGTATTATAATAATAATTGTTTCTGTTGCTCTTATTAGTATTATTGTTGTTATTATTATTATTGTTCCCTATATATAATATATTAATTATATGTTAAATATATGTTATCTGTCTGTATGCATAGCTATATTATATCTATAATATTTTATATAATATTAAACTACATATAACGTTATACATGTATTATATATACTACTTTATATTATATATTGACTATTCTATGTTCTATAATATACAATGTATAAAATAAAAAAATATATAATATATATAAATATATATAAAAATATCTATATTATATATATAATATATAAAACATATATAGCAACATATAATAATATATTACAATATATAATAATATATTACAATATATAATAATATATAACAATATGTAACAATAAAGTATACTTAATATAATAAAGTAATAATAAAGTAAAAATAAAAAACAATAAAGTATTAGTGATCAATATATAGTGTGATAATAAAATATAATTATATATAATATCTAATATGATAATAGATATTATTAATCAATGCATATATAATACGATACTAAATAATAATTAATATATTATAACTAATGTACTGTATATCTAATAATATTATAGAATATATATAAAATATAATGTACTATGTATCTAATCTAATATTGCATAAAGGATTATAATATAGAGAGAGTAAGCTTATATTTATATAGGTATAGTTCATATATATATATAGTGATATACGTGTATTTTATGCATATGCACACATATATATAATTATACATGTAAGGTGTGTATATCAATTTATATAAATATATAAATAAATAAGTCTATAAATAATTAATTATATATAAACAAATATAAAAATAAATAAAAACAAATAAATAAGTCTATAAATAATTAAATACATAAGTATATAGATAAATATATAAACAAATGTATAAATAAATATATAAATAAATAAGTCTATAAATAATTAAATATATAAATATATAGCTAAATATATAAACAAATATACAAATATATATAAATAAATATAAAAATAAATATAAAAATAAATATAAAAATAAATATAAAAATAAATATATAGCTTAAATATATAAACAAATAGACATATATATAAATATATAAATAAATATAAAAATAAATATATACATATATAGCTAAATATATAAACAAATATACAAATAAATATACAAATAAATATAAAATAAATATATAAATATATAGCTAAATATATAAACAAATATACAAATAAATATATAAATAAATATAAAATAAATATATAAATATATAGCTAAATATATAAACAAATATATAAATAAATATATAAATAAATATAAAATAAATATAAAAATAAATATATAAATATATGGATAAATATATAAACAAATATACAAATAAATATATAAATAAATATAAAATAAATATATAAATATATGGATAAATATATAAACAAATATACAAATAAATATAAAAATAAATATATAAATATATATCTATATGGGCCCTCTTTTATATATATATATATTTGGGCCCCCTTTGGCTGGACAATCACCAGTTTAACCCTCACTGGGGTTCACGGGGAGGATCCACCCAGCCCTCGGAGCCCGGGACACGGAGCTTTCCTCCCCCTGTGCTTCCATGAGGGGGTTTTCCAAGGCTGCTGAGCGGGGCTGGAGCTCAGGGAGAGCTCTGGAGCCTCGGGAGGTGCTGCCTTCCTTTCATCCAGTGGTTTATTTTCCCACATTCGGAGCTGATCACATTCGCAGTGTCTTAGGAGGCAAAGGACACTGAAATAGGGACAAAAAAACCCAGTGATGGCCCAAATCCCCTGGGATTTGGCAACACCACCTTGGGTCCCCTCCCCTGGCCCCGGGGGCTGCAGGGAAGGCAGAGCAGCCCTTCCAACCCTCCCA
>NW_020885056.1:54400-108357 GCF_003945725.1 Corapipo altera
AGAGCAGCCCTTCCAACCCACCCATCCCACGGGAATCGGGGATGACTCAGCACAGGCAGGAGCCTATTTTTAGCTTCTTCTTCCAAGCTTTGAAATTTTACATTAATCCTTCCACTTCCAGCCCCAAAAGAACGCCGTCTTCTGCCTGGGAAGCCATTCATTCCCGAGGACCTGGCCTGGCTTTTGCCAAAAAACCAGCCTGGCCCTGAGCAGGGCACGTTTTGGCCGCTGTCAGCCGAGCAAACACTGCTCCGGGAAGGGAAAACGGTGGCACTGGATCACGAGCTCTGTTCAAAGGAGCCACACGGGGCTGTGTTTACACACCTGAGAGATTTGGCCTTGGACCTGCACGGCACCAGAGGCGGCTGGAGCGGGGGCATCACATGTCTGGGGGTGAAAAGAGCCAAGGGATGATCTGATCTCCTGCTCTGCTCCAGAGGAGAAACGCCCCGAAGTGGCCGAGTCCCAGCTGGCAGCTCAGCCCCACACAGCTGCTCCTTCACTCCCCCACAGCGGGACGGGGGAAGGTTCGGAGAGGAGAAGTGAGAAAAGTCGCTTTTATCTCGGGTTGAGATAAAGGCGGTTACAAAAGCGAGGAATGCAAAACGAGGAATTCCTTCCCCGCTTCCCGTGGCGGGCAGGTGTTCAGCCACCCCCCGGGAAAGCGGGGATCCAGCACAAAGAGTCGGGAAGGCAAATTCCATCGCTCCAAATGTTCCCACTTCCCCTCTGCCCCCTCAAGGTGAGACCCCCATGGACAGAGCTGCTTCCAGCTCTGGGGTCCCAGCACAGGGAGGACGTGGAGCTGCTGGAGAGAGTCCAGAGGAGGCACCAAGGGGATCAGAGGGTTGGAGCAGCTCTGCTGGGAGGGAAGGATGGGAGAGTTGGGATTGTTCAGCCTGGAGAAGGGAAGCTTTGGGGTGACTTAACTGTGGCCTTCCTTCCAGGATCTGAACAGGAAAGATGGAGAAAGAGTGTTTACAAGGGCCTGGAGGGACAGGACAAGGGGGAATGTCTTCCCACTGCCAGAGGGCAGGGATAGATGGGATATGGAAAGGGATTCCTCCCTGTGAGGGTGGGGAGGCCCTGGCAGAGGTTGCCCAGAGAAGCTGTGGCTGCCACATCCCTGGAAGTGTCCAAGGCCATGTTGGACAGGGCTTGGAGCAACCTGGGCTAGTGGAAGGTGTCCCTGCCCATGGTAGGGGGTGGAATAAGATGGAGTTTAACATTCCCTCCAACCCAAACCACTCCAGAATTCCATGACTCTTCCCCAGCTTTATATTCCTGAGTAGGGTCTGGAATATCCCTTGGGTTAGTTGGGATCAGCTGTCCCAGCTCTGTCCCCTCCCAGCTTCTTGTGTCCTTCCAAAGTCTTTCAAAGCAGGAAAGGCCTCGAGGTTGTGCAGCCCTGCTCAGCAACACCAAAACCTTCTCTTGGTGTTAACAGCACAGATTCAAAACACTGTGAGTAAAACGTAACTCTATCCCAGCCAAATCAACAGACTGGAAAATTCAGCCGAGGGAAAAAAACAAGATATACAGGATAGAAATTAAAATACATATTGCCTGGAGAATGTATCCATGTGCTTTGAGAAATTCGGGGGGAAGATTCAGTGTGTCCAGTTCAGTGTTTAACTCCCAAAAGGCAATTTTTAATTTGCTTTTGTAGCTGTGTGAGGAGATGGAACAGCAGCAGCTTCCTGGAGTCTCACCACAGGGATATTCAACCTGGGGATGGGACTCTCCAAAGTGAAGCAAAAAGCTGGATTTTATCCATCATTTCAGCCCTCAGACCTGCTGAGCCAGAGGTCTGTGCTCCAGTTTCTACTCCAGTTTCCAAGCCTTGGTTTGGATACAGAGCCTGGGCTGCAGCTTTCAGTCTGCAACACCCTCAGCCCTCTCCTCCATCCCAGAGCTCCTTTTAAGTCCTGGTTCAAGAGGAGGAAAAGGAGGAGGGAAGGAAAAGGGGTAAATCTCAGCTGAGACTCTGCACTTACTGTTAATTTTCACTTTGTGCCAGGGGGAGGAGAAGGATTTAACCCTTTCCTCTGAGACAGGGAAGCTGCCCCAGGAAAAGTGAAGGGAGAGAGGGTGAGAAAATCCATCTGCTTGCCCTGAGCATCCCCCAAACCCCGAAGACAAGGCAGGCAAAGGGAGTGAGGACAGAAGTCTGAGCAGCCTCACCACAGAGGGGGGAAACCGAGGCACAGAGGGGCAGAGGGGTTTGCCCGGGCTTGCCCAAGTGCAGTGCGGGGCTGAGCTCTGTTCTCATAAAGTTCACAGCCTGCAAGACCTTTTTTTCCCCCCTCTGTTTAAAAGAGGAACTTAGAATTCCTGAGACGAATTATTCATTTGTCCGGAGGGGGGGGTGGGGGTGGGAAGGATGAAGGTCGAAATTATCGTGCGGCCTCAGATCCCTGCCAGGCACAAAAACACACGAGAGGCAACAAAAACCCTGAAGGTAAAAAACTGAACGTTGCTGTTCAGAAATAAAACATAAACAGTCACGTACCCCGTCGCCTCCCCGGGGTGTGCTGAGGGTCACAGTTACACGGAAGATGCTCTGGGAGGGGAGATTAGAGCCTCCCTCGCCCCCCCAGTCCCCAGTAAGGATGGGTGAGGAGCAAACAGATGCTGTGTCAGACAGGACACGGGTATTTCAGGGGTCTGAACCGTCCAGCACGTGTCGCAGGAAACCCTCGTGTTGAGTTCCCCCCCGGCTGTGGTTGATAAAACCGAACTTCCCCAGCCACCAGCCGTTTATTGCACCGTCCTCTGCGGGCAGCTTGGGCTCCCATCTCCCTTCTCCCCGCGGCCGGGGAGCTGGAGGTCGGCCAAGCTCCTGCTCGAACCCTCACGCTTCGGTTTCTTTTCCACTTGCGACAGAGCCGAGCGAGCTAAGGGAGGGATTTTTGTATCCCAAAAAAATCACGGTGGGTCCCTTCTTCTCCCCGATGTGCTGGATTTCCCCCCGATGTGCTGTGCTGCAGCCTCCTGGGGGACTCCTGCTCCGGAGGGAGCTGTGGGATGAGCGGGCTGCGGGTGATAAGGACGGGGAGCTGCTGGGAGGTCTGTCCTTGGGCGATAAACGAGCACCCCTTTCTCGCCCGTGACCGGAGCCTGCCCCAAAATCTGCCTTAAATGGAAGCCCTGGCACTGCTGGGATGGAAATTCTTGCTTGGAGAACAATGACGCGTCTGCCCGGGGTGTCCCTCGAGGAGTGGGAGAGGAGCATCCCTACCCTGCTCCGGAGCTTAAATCCCCACGGGCTGCACACAGAGCCGCCTTTGTTTGGAGCTGCCTAAAAATGTTATCTCTGTGGTTTATCGGGGCAGACAACTCAGGGCAATTCTCTTAATGGGGAGATGGAGAGGGAGGAAGAAAACACTGCGGCTTCCTAGCAAGTGTTTGGAGCGGCAGGAGGGTGAGCCCTCGGGGTCTGGATGCTGAGGATTGACCTCCCGCTGCCGGGATGTGGCTGAGGGACCAGTATAAACTGTGGGGCCAACTGGGATACCCCGTTCCCGTGTCCCCCTCGCCCCACAGAGCTTCTTCCCACCTGAGTTTGTGCACAGCCCTGAAGAGCATCAGGTTGATTTTGCAGAGAAAGGACAAACAGGCTCCTTCCCCGTCCCATTTGCATATGCAAATGCAGCGGACTAGCATTTAGCCCTGGTCCTAGAACTAAGTCTAGTTCTAGTTCTGCCCTAACTGAGAAATTAGTTGTTCTCTGAGGACCCAAATGACTCAGCTGGAGTCAGTGGCGTCCAGAGCACGGGACACATGGTTTTGGTTTAACAAAAGGCCCTGCATACTTTTGGGGCTTGTAATAGAAGCACCCACCCAGGAGAAAGGCGGGAATTCTTCTCCTTGAAATCACACTTCAGCTTCGTTATCCTCGTTAGCGCCATAGACGAGCTCAATAATTCTCTCTGCAAGGAGAGAACCGGGTGTCCATTGCCTCATGGTCACCAAAGGGAAAGTGCTTCCCAAATATTCAAGCCTTGAGTGGATTAACTCCAACCCTAGTGACCCTCTTGGATCTGAGGAGCCTCTCTGCCTTTCTCCCTGGCTGCCGCTGATGCCCCAATGACACCTAGACTGGCAAATAGCTGAGCCCTTTCCCTGGGGAGCAGCGTTTGATCTGCTCAGCAGCACTTTTCCTGCAGTCCTGGTACCCATTTTGAGGCTCTCACCTGCCGATTCCTCTGCCTTGGGCGCTGCTTAGGAAAGCGGCGGCACTAAAAGTGATTTATGCGCAGCCCCTGGTGACGGGTGAGTCACAGGGGAAGGTGGGGGGCAGGGAACGCACACCCGGATTAGTTAGCTCGGAGTTCAGGGCTAGGAAAAGATTAACAAAGACTCCACTCCTCTGCCTCGGCTGTTTGTTTTTTTTTTTTTTCATGGAATCACAAGCCTGGAATGGTTTGGGTTGGAAGAGACCTGAAAGCTCATCTTGTTCCACACGCTGAAGGAGAAAATTTAAGACCCAACGTATTTTGGGCCAGAGTGACTTGTATGTAACTTCTAAAAGCAATTACTGTGCTTTAAAAATAGGACAGTAGTCCATGAAAACCAGAACCACACTACACTACTACTTCCCCTAAACGATGTGGAACAACACAGGAACTACACAGGAGCACACTCCTGAAAAATCTGCCCCCGAGTTTAAACCAAATAAAAGCTTTACTTTAATCCACACTGGCTTTGTGTCACCAAGTCACTTCACATCATTCACATGGAGGCAGAGGAAAAAGAAAAGTTTTCCCCATTTCAAGAGAATGTTAAATCAACTTCAGACCATAGAATCACAGAAAGGTTTGGGTTGGAAAGGACCTTAAAGCTCATCCAGTCCCATCCCCTGCCATGGGCAGGGACACCTTCCACTAGCCCAGGTTGCTCCAAGCCCTGTCCAACATGGCCTTGGACACTTCCAGGGATCCAGGGGCAGCCACAGCTTCTCTGGGTGCCAGTGTTCTTTCCCACCCTCCTGGGAAAGAATTCCTTCCCAATGTCCCATCTAACCCTGCCCTCAGGCAGTGGGAAACCATTTCCCCTTGTCCTGTCACTCCACCCCTTGTCCCAGGTCCCTCTCCAGCTCTCTTAGAGCCCCTTCAGGCACTGGAAGGGGCTCTAAAGTCCCCGGTGCCTGTCCTTCCTGAAGCCCTCGTGTCCTTCCATTCCAACACTCAGAGCAGCCATCCCAGCCCATCTCCACCATCCCAGTAAGATCAGACTTCCATTGGAATCCTTTCCCTCACACACTGCCCCGTTAACGCGCAGCAGCCGAGCTGTTGGTGTGGCGGCAGAAAGTCCAAAGGTTTGACCACTTTTCCCTGTTTTGGCACCCTGAGCCGCCGGAAGATCGTAAGAGATTGTGGCTTTGCTCCCTCTAGGATGCTGAGTAATGGGGAAAAAATGCAAGATGGAGAAGCCAGAGCAGCACCCCTGGGAAAACCGTTCCTGAGGGTTCCTACCTAACCCGGGATTTCTGAAGCTGATTTTGAAGAGAACGAACCGCGAAAATAAAGTGCGGTAAAAACCAAAAGTTTTGAGAAAGCGACTTCTGACAAACCCTGGTCCCCTGCTTGTGGTTTACTCGGTCGCGACACGGTCACGAGGAGGTTTCGCCGGCGAACCTGTGCTGGGAGTGTCTCGCACTCGCTTCCTCCTCCTCCGCCCCCGTCCCTCCCCGAGCTTTCATAAGCTCTGCCCCGGCCTCGTTTCATCGATTCTCTGACTCACCGCGGTCGGAGGAGGTTGTCCCGTCCTGGCCTGGCTGAGCCGCTCCCGAGCCTATTCCGAGCCTGGCCCGTTCCGTGCCCGCTCCGTGCCCGTTCCGTGCCCGTTCCGTGCCCGCTCCGTGCCCGCTCCGTGCCCACCCATCCCGCTCCGCTCCCACCGCGCACGATGTTCTGCACCCCCCGACGGCTCTGCCTCTTCCTCCTGCTGCTCCTCGCGGTACGTGGGGACGGGGGTCGGGCGTGGGGACCCCCCGGGAAGGGGGTTGGGAGGGTCCCGGACCCCCGTCGGGGCTGCCCGGTGCTGTAGTGACATGCCCGGACTTGCCGCGCCGTCGAGGGGCACGGAGCGCCGGGCTGGGCCGGGGTCCAGCGAGGGGAAAGAGGGGGGAGAAAAGTGTTTGGGGGTTGCCCTGGGCTGGGGTGAGGGTTTAACCGAGCGGGGGGGGGTCTGTGTGAATGGGGGGAGCGGGAGGGTGCGGGTTTACCCGAGGGGGAGCAGCGGATATTGGGGAGGGGTCTCTTTAACAGCGACTGTGCGGGGAGGGAGGGTCGGGGGGTAGCGGCTCCTGTGAGTTGGGGAGAAGTTGGGGCTATGGGGGGGGGCTCATCTGCCCCAGGGGCCATGGTGAGAGCACGGGGGGGCTCACCTGGGCTGGGGGCTACGGGGAAAACGGGGGGGATGTGGGGACTCACCTGGTCCTGGGGACTGGGGGGAGAGGGGGGTGACCGAGGCGATGTGCCCGGGGAGGGGGCTCACCTGGGCAGGTGGGGGAGTCAGGGGGCTTCACGTGGGTAGGGCAGGGCCGGGGGACAGGAGAAGGGCCGGGGGGGCTCACCCCAGCAGGTTCAGGGGGCACAGGGGAGGTGCGGGGCTGAGGCCGGGGGGGCGCGGGGGAAGCAGCAGCGTGGAGGTGGAACGAGAAGGGTGGTTCCAGCCGTGCGGGGCAGCGGGCACGGAGGGCACGTGGGCTCCGAGTGGCGGGAGGCTTGACCGGTGGCTGCCGGAGCTGGAGGAGCGGGGATTTCCACCGCTGTGCTCCCGAGCCTTGTTTGCCGTTCGCTCTCGGGATTCCGGGATAGTTTTCCTCATCGGCTCCAGGCGGCTCTGGGCTGCCCGGGGCAGGAATGCTGCCTCTTCCAACTTGCCGAGTGATGTCCAAACCCTCGGCACCGCTGGTTTTTAGGATGGAAAATCCCGTTTGCGCATATCAGGTTTCCCCATATATGGATTGGGCGTTGCTGCCGTTGAAATACCTGAACTCTCTTCTCACCTGGAGTCAGGGGGGATCCTGCCCTGAGTTTTATCCCGGGGCTGGCCTGTAATCCCCCTGCAATGAGGGAGCCCAGCGGGCACGTGGGAGCTGCTCCCGCCCTGGATTTATTCCCACTGACAGCAGCACTGCCCGAAACAGGTTTTTAAAGAGAATCAGCTGATCATCCAGTTCCTTCCCTGTATTGTTTATCAGAGTTTATTCAGATTGGCCACATAAAGTCAGGCCTCACTAAACCCAGCAGCTAAGGGCACACTCTGAATAATCTGGGGCTTTTAACTTTTTATCCCATTTTTTTAATAAAAGGGGAGGGAAGCTGGTCGGGAGGGATGATCATAGGACACTGTGGCCATGTGGCCTTTGTTGCATCATGCTGGACCCTGGCCATGGGCTGTCCAGGAGGGATGAGGGGTGGATCTCCACGTGTGTGTTCCCGGGAGCTCACATTCCATTGCGGGAAGTGCAGGGGAAAATCCCTGCGTTCATTCATTCAAACCTGTGCCCTGGGATCAGGCCTGTCTTGTGTCTGGCACCTCTTTTGTCCCTGGGCCTCTCTTGCTGCCCTCAGGGGTTGTGTGTCAATGCTTTGTGAATGTTCAGTGATGGTCAGGAGTTCAGCAGGGGGAATCTCTCCTCTGCTGCAGGGTCCAGCTCCTTCCTGGGATCACTTCAGGAGAAAAACGAGGGGTGGGAGAAGGGAAAGTTCAAAGCTTGATGCTTCCCAGTGCTTGTTCTCCAGACTTGATCATCCAGGAGGATGGGATATCGAGGATTCCTGTGCTTGGCGATTCCTCCACCTCGAGGCAACGTGGTTTTCTTGGGTTGTTTACTGTGGGTGAAAACTGAATTCTCCTGAATTCTGTCATGTCTTGCCCATGGCTGGTTTCTCCCCAGTGGGTTGGTCAGGGCAGCAAGGTGCTGGGGGCTGATAATCTTATCGTGCACTTGTTGCTCTTACATGTAAAGCAATGAAATCCTCTGTCCAAGGGGACTTTCCAGACAGCAGATGACACTGTCTTGTTGCTGTGACCACCCTCACAGCCCGGCAGAGTTCGAGGGGGGAAGAAAAGATGGTTTTTTCCCCATGGAGACAGCGTGGAAGTGGGACAGGTTGTCCCTTCACTTCCACCCACCGGAGTGGGTGAAGCCCTGAGAGCTGCTCGTGGCTGGAGCTCCTCAACTGGGGAAAAAAAGCACTTTTCAAACTTGCAAAACCTCCCAGCTGGAGAAAGGAAAAGCAGAGTGTGCTGGCTGAAAAGGAAACCAGCAGGAGGATTGAACCCAACTCCAGAGAGATCACAAGTCAAGAGTTACAATTTACTGAAAAGATTACAATAAATACAGTGATACAGAGAAAACCTGGTGTTAAGCCCCAAAGACAGATGTATAACCCAGCACCCTGGGACAAGAACACAACGGGGTTTGTCAACCCCTGTGCTGAGCACCACATGGCCCCCCTGGGTGCACAGAAAAAGGAAAGGAAAACCTGTTGGTCCAGGTGATGGTCACAGTGCTGTTGGAGTAAGGATCACAGCCTGGTCAAGAGTGGCAGTTCTGTTGGAGTTCTGGTGCCAGAAGTCCCAACCCCCCCAGATTATATCTACCCACGTTCAGGTGGGAATGTCCAGTACCTCCCCCAGGGCAGGGAGTTCCACAGTGGGTGATTTAATTCCTTGAGCCACAGGATATTTTTTGAATCTTCGGTGATCCAGGTGTTGCAGCTGCCTGTTGTGCCAGCCCAGTGTGGCAGAGATGCCCCCTCAGGCTGGGGGTGAAGGTGCCGATGCCTCCCCGGAGGGGAGTTATCACAGCAGAGTCATTAATGTGAAGACAAGGAAACACTCCTGGCAGAGTTCTTTGAACACCCAGCTTGTAGCTTGAGGTGCCAGATGTGCCCTGGCCCTGCTGCAAGTTATTACCCATCCATCAGAAATGACAGACAGGGTGTAGAACACACACTTTTGGTTATACCCACGTGGCGATAAACTGCTCCTGGCCCCTGTAACTGGGACACAGTGCCAGAAGCTTTTGGAGGGATGTGGATTTGAGTCCTCCAAGTCCAAGGCTGGACATGGAGGGGGTTCCCAGGCTGGCTGGGGCTCGGGGGCTCTGTGCCGTGGTGCTGCTGGAGCTCAGTGCTCCCTGTGGCAGGGCTGGTCTCAGGGCTGCTGTTTGTGGCTCTGCATCACCCTCTGCAGCCCTGTGACCACCTGAGGCTGGTCTTGGCACTCACATTTCTCCTTGTCCAAGGGTGGGAAGTGTCCCGGGTGGAGGTGGGGGATCGGAGCTGTGCTGAGCTGTTGCTGTGGGGGCTGGTGACGAGGACGGGACAGGACAGGACTGGCTGGCGTCTCTATTGTTCTGCCTTTCCAGGCAACTTCTGACTCACCGGAGAAATATTTGCTTTAAGAGGCAGATTTTGTGCTCCCTGTTTCAGAGGGGAAGGGAAAAGTGCCTCTTCCAGGCTGTCACTGTTGTGATACCTCATTCCCTACCAACAGTGGAGGGGTGAAGGCTGGAGGTGGGGGCAGGTTTATACCCCCTGATACCCGGGGAGCAGCTCTGTGCTGGCTGAGAGGCCAAGGGCATCGTCCCCCTTGGGTTAGGATTAGGGCACATTGGGAACATTTGGGGTACCCTAAAGGCCTCCCAGACACAGAGGGGCCGAGGAGCTGTTGCAGGCCAGGGGTTGTCCTCCTGCAGCTGGAGTGACCCAGCCAGGGCAGGAAGAGCTGAGCCGGCAGAAAGGGCGGGCAGAGCCGGCGGAAACGTGGCTGTTGTGTTCCTGATCCGCAGCAGGATAACAGGGATAGTAACGCAGGAACACGAGGCCCTGCTGCCCCCTGGGAGCCTCGAGCAGTCCTGTGGGCACAGGAGCCATGTACCAGCTTGACACGGGGCCGGTTTCCTCCCACAAACCTGTTCCTCCTCCCTGCCCTTCCCTTCAATTCGGGGCTGTTGGTGCGCTCAGAAATTGGGGAAGGAAAAGGGGCCTGGTGTTATCCTGAGGAAGCGTTAGGGAGTGCTTTGCCCTGCTGATAACCTGGCACGGGGGGATCCCCCTGCAAACACTGTGCCAAGGAAATACCCCCCTGGTGCAGGGGAGGTGCCCTTTGCCTGCATCCAGGGCACATCTGGTCACTGGCCCCGGTGGCTCTGAGCTGTCCCAGAGCACACTGGGCACAGCAGCTCTGGCCCTTCTCTTCCTTCCCCTGCCCCGTGGACTTGGGGTGGTTTCTAACCCAGGTTGTTCTGTATTTTTTGACAGAGAGCTGCTTTTGGAACTGATGCAGCAGCACTGAGTAGAAGGGATGATTTGGATCCCTCGGACCCAAGTGGGGAAGGGACATATTTGTACCACGTGCCAGAAAAAGGTCTCCGCTGCCAGCCGTGTCCTGCAGGTAGGATGGTCTCAGTGATCCCACCGTGTGCAGCCTCGCCGTGCTCCTGTTGGCAGAGCCAGCAGGACCATGCTCTTTGTGAGGGGCAGCTCTCCCCTGCTCCACTGCCATGGATCTAAGGACTCATTATTGGAATATTTCCCTTTCGTTGATTCCTCATTTGCCTCTGAACTTCGCTGGCAGTGCAGTGACAGAATCACAGAATCATCCAGGTTGGACCATTGAATCCAACCTGTGCCCCATCCCCACCTTGTCACCCAGCCCAGAGCACTGAGTGCCATGGCCAGTCCTTCCTTGGACACCTCCACCACCTCCCTGGGCAGCTCATTCCAACATTTAATAACCCTTTCCATGAGGAAATTCCTCCTGATGTCCAACCTGGCACAGCTGGAGGCCGTTCCCTCTCCTCCTGTCCCTTGTTCCCTGGCAGCTCCCCCCTCCTGTCAGGGAGTTGCAGAGCCAGAAGGTCCCCCCTGAGCCTCCTTTTCTCCAGGCTGAGCCCCCCCAGCTCCCTCAGCTGCTCCTGCTGCTCCAGCCCCTTCCCCAGCTCCGTTTCCTTTCCTGGACACACTCCAGCCCCTCAGTGTCTCAGCATGAGAGGTCCAGAACTGGGCACAGCCCTCGAGGTGTCCCAGCAGTGCCACCACAGGGGGACAATCCCTGCCCTGCTCCTGCTGGTCACACTGGTTTTGATACAGGCCATTGGCTTTCTTAGCTGGCAAATCACCCCCCTCTCTGCACAGACATGTCCTCCCTGTTCTGTGTGCTCAGAGCTGCCCTTCCTCTTGCAGGCACCCACCTTGCAAAGTCCTGTGAAGAAGAAAATGGCTCCAGCACGTGTTTGCCCTGCAAGGCCGAGGAATTCATGGATTACCCAAACGCCTTCCACTCCTGCCATGAATGTCTGAAGTGCAGGGAAGGTATTAGCCAGTGGGGAACGGGGCAGTGCTGGCTGATGGACACCTGCAGTGTCCCCAGAGGGTGTCTGGGAGCAGGCTGGGTCTGGAGCTGGTGTAGCAGCTCGTGCCAGACCTGCCTCTATGTCCAGGGCAGTGTCCCCTGTGCCAAGCTTGGATATGAGACCTCCACAAGGACCAGGAGGACGAGGCTCCTGGTGGCACTGGAAGCTGCTGGTGGAGCCTGATCCAGGCACTGCTTTTCCCTTGGTGTGGGCAGGTGTGGGGCAGGAAAGGGTGAGGCTGAAACCTCAACAGCAGGGAGTGACTTGGTCTTCCCGGGGCTTGGGACGCGCTCAGGGTCGTTAACGGGGAGGAGCAGGCACAGAGCCCTGTCTGCTGTCACCCACAGATCAGGTGGAGCTGAGTCCCTGCCAGGCCACCAAGAACACAGAGTGTGCCTGCAAGGAGGGCACCTTCTGCGACCCGAAGCTCCCCTGCGAGATGTGCCACAAGTGCCAGACCCGGTGAGCTGGGGGTCATGGGGGGGGTGTCCGTGCCATCAGCTCAGCTCCAGCTGCTGATCCTGCCCTGTCTCCCCCTTTCTCAGGTGTCCCGAGGGCCAGGTGGTGCTGTCTCCCTGCACTGCTTACAGTGATCTCCAGTGTGGGCCTGCCCAGGGCACCGGCTTCAACTGTGAGTGGGGAGGGAAGGTGGGCTGAGGGATGGAGGTGGGAGCTGCTGCTGAGGGGACCAAGAGCAGCTCCCACACCCCTGGTTTTTGTGCTTTAGACCTCTGGATTATCATCCCAGTGGTGATCCTGATCCTGCTCGTGCTTGGGCTCCTCATCTGTAAGTACTGCTGCTGTTCCCCAGGTGAGCACCGGGTGCAGGGGACCCCCAGAGCACTCGCCTGGGCCGGGGGCTCTGCAGTGGCATGGGCTGGGTGGGAAGAGGGACCTGCCTGGGCAAAGAGGGATCACAGCACTGTTTCCATCTTCCAGGGAAGGGGAGGAACCTGACGTCCTACAGTTTGAAGGTGAGCTGCTGGGGTGGCAGTGGGGTGGTGGCTCTGTTTGTGGGGCTGTGGTGAGTTCCCCCGTGCCCTCTGCTCCCCACTTGGCCTGCAGCTCCTGGGGAGGCTGGAGGAGCAGGGGGGTGAGTCTCACCCCTGCAGGGATGTGGTGAGGGGCCAAGCACAGGAGGGTCCCTGTGTGTTTGCAGCCCCCTCGCAGCACCATGAGCCTTTCCCTTGGCAGAGGTGCTGGCACACCCAGGGTGCCCAGTGGAGACCCCAGGGTGAAGGGAGGGCTGTGCTGTGCCAGAGCTCCTTCAAGCTCGGGATAAGCAAGCGAGCCATGCCCTTGAGCCCACGGCAGGGGGGATGCTGCCATTGGCATCCCTGCAGGGCTGCTGGGAGTGGGGACCACCCAACAGGGTTTGTGCTTCTCTCCTGCCCCAGGATGCAAGCAACCTGATGCAAAAGCTGAGCTGGTGCGGGAAGGGGAACGTGGGGACACAGGACAACAACCTCAACGAGCAGCGCTCCTGGGATCCGCCACTCCCCAGGGCCGAGGAGTCAGAGGTACAGAGTGACCTCTGCCCAAGCTCTGATGCTTCCCTCTGCCTTTCCCAGGCTTATCAGCTTGGGGGGAGTCCAGGGCTGGACCATGGTATCCACAGGGAGGTGGAGAGGGGTCTTCTCTCCTTGTTCTGGGTTCAGGACTGCAAATCCTGCTCATTGCAGTCGACTGCCAGAGTCCTCTGTGGGTTTAAGGCTGCTGAGCAAACAGCTCTTCTCTCCCTGGCTGGGACCCACGAGGGAGGAGGCAGCTCTCCCTGCTCGTGGCCTGCTGCCATCCCAGAGCAAGGAATCCATGATGTCCTGGGGGTGGAGGGTGGTGTCCTGCCCCAACAGCCCCTGGATAGAGGGAGAGGGGTCTCCAGTCCCCTCACTGGGGGGCTCAGGGACAGCATTTGTGCCAGGGCTTGGTGGGTGCTATAGACATTGCCATTCCAGGAGATGCTGCCGATTGCCCCTTCTCCCAGGCCGAGACCCAGGAGGGATCTGGTTCCACAGACAGGGAAAGAACCCATTCTGGGTAAGTGTTGGGGCCCAAAGGATGTGCTGGGGGGCAGAGGGGGTGAGATTTCTGACCCAGCTGCCCGTGCTCTGCCCCGTTCTCTGAGCTTTCCCCTTCCCCCTCCAGCGCTGCGAAGCACT
Organism: Corapipo altera; assembly: GCF_003945725.1. Classification (NCBI taxonomy): domain Eukaryota; kingdom Metazoa; phylum Chordata; class Aves; order Passeriformes; family Pipridae; genus Corapipo; species Corapipo altera. The sequence continues at coordinate 67,937 of NW_020885056.1, forward strand.
TTTTACATCTTTGCTGGAATGAAATTCATCTACTGGAAGAAATTCGGCCGAAGCCTCAATATGCTGGAGAACGATCTGCCCTTCGACCGGTCACAGGACGCCTTCTATGAAATGCTCAACAAGTGGCTGGAGAGAGAAGGCTCCAAAGCCTCTGTGAACACGCTGCTGGAGACCCTGGACCAGCTCGATCTCCGTGGGGTTGCAGACGACATCTCCTCCGAAATCATCAAGAAGGGATTATTTAAATCCGAAGGAGCCGAAGAGCAAGGCGGGTCCTGCGGCTCCATTCCTTGACCTAAAGCTGTGAACTACCTCCTGGGACACAGGAATTTTATCTGCTGATAGCTCTGCCGTTGCAGAGCTCAGCTCAGCCAGGAGGAGCTCATCCTCTCGTGAAGCACAGACTTCATGGTCCCCTGTTGCAGCTGCAGGCTCCATGTTGGTGCTGCCTGACGAATGCCGAGTGCTTTCTTGGTTTCACTTGGTCATTCACTGGTTAGTTGCTGCTAAGTTGGTTTTTTAAGTTAGTTATGCCGGTAGTTCTGCTTGCTGTTCCAGTTTGAAAGTGGACTTTGAGGGGAGAGTGGGAACGATTTATTTGCACTATGATCACTGGGGTTGTTTAAGAAAAGGGACAGTGCAGGGATCATCTAGTCCAACCCCCCTGCTACAAGAAGGGACATCTTCCACTAGATCAGGTGCCTCCAAGCCCTGTCTAGCCTTGACCTTGAATGTTTCTAGGGATGGGGCAACCACCACCTTTCTGGGCAACCTGTGCCAGTGTTCAACCACGTCCACATTTGAAAAAGGTTCTTCCTAATATCCAATCTAATTTGACCCTCCTTCAGTTTGAAGCCATTCTCATGTCCTGTCACTCCAGGCTCTTGTCCAAAGTCCCTCTCCAGCTCTCCTGGAGCCCCTTCAGGCCCTGCAAGGGGCTCTCAGTTCTCCCTGGAGCCTTCTCTTCTCCAGGTGAACCCCCCCAGCTCTCCCAGCCTGGCTCCAGAGCAGAGGGGCTCCAGCCCTCGGAGCATCTCCATGGCCTCCTCTGGACTCACTCCAGCAGCTCCACGTCCTTGTGATGTTGGAGGCCCCAGAGCTGCAGGTGGGGTCTCACCAGAGCTGAGTAGAGGGGAAAAATCACCTCCCTGGACCTGCTGCTGACAGTTTAGTTCCGTTCCCTCGGCTGTGGGGTGGCTTTGCAGTCCCTGTGTCTCCAGCCAGCGTTGAAAGGTGAATGCACTGAAGGTCTGAGAGTGACCACGGGTACCTGCCATGCATCCTCCAACTGCATGGGTTGCTTCTCAAACACTTTCCCTCTCACGCATAGCTCAGGGACAACTTTGCTGGAAAAACTACTGGATTACTTGAGCTGCCACCCCAGTACAGCCCAGTCCACCAGGACCTTCCCCAGTGTGGTGGGAGCAGCCCAGGGGCTGCCCTTTGCTGCCAAGCACTTGCCCCTCCTGCTCCCACCACTTCTCCCCCACTCAGTACAAGTGAACAAACCACGTGGATGCAAGCAGGAGTTGTGTATTTATGTATTTATTTAGCAATTGTTTACATACGTTAACTTAAAAGTTAATATAAAAATATTGGTATTTTGGTATGCATGGTTGAGTGTGTTTTATACAGAGCTCTGGCCCAGCCAGTTTGCTTTATTTTCCAGTTTTCACATTTCTCTTTATGAAGGAAGAATTAACTTTTTTTAAAAAAAAAAAAAAAATCCTCCTGATTTCTTGTCTGGTTTTATTTCCCCCCCTCACCCCGTGCTCTGCCAGGGTTTCAGTGGGCACCAAAGGAGCTGGACCAGATGCTCAGCAGCTGCTCCCTGTGGTGCCAAGGACCCAGCCCATGGAATTCGTGCATCCCACCGGGAACTGTCCCCACCAGCGATGCTTCTGCCGGGGGAAAAAGCCCTCAGCAGCCAACCTGGCCTCTGCCTTAACCCCTACACCATGAGTCCTGTGCTCTCTGCTCCCTGCAAGAACAGGAGGGTGAAATCTGTCCCTCGAGCAGGGGGTGGGACCCCAGGGCCAAGGGGGGGCCACGCGACGCTGACCCCGGGCTGGAGCTGCTCCAGCTCCACCCAGCCAGGGCTCTGTGTGCTGCAGTAGCTGTGTGGCAAATCCATGCAGTGCTTAAGTGAGAGGAGGGGCTCTGCTGGCCCCCAAAAAGCCCCTGGGGCTGCCCACCAGCCCCCGCACTGCAGTTGGGGTTTATCGGTAGCGCTGGGGCGGGTGCGAAAAGCAGGAGCTCTGGGGGGGCCCTACCAGGACCAAAAGGTCCCGTCCCGGGCAGCCCCTCGTGCCTCCCGAGCATGCAAACCTGGGCAGGGAGCTCCTGCAGAGCCAGGCACGTGCAGGATGGAGGGCTGGGACACGGGGGCTCGGGGCCTGGCCTGGGGGAGGCACACGGGACCGGGGAGCACCCGCAGAGGGAAGGGAAAGAAACTCGTGGTCCTACCTGCTCGCCGGGGCTGCAGAGGGGGAGAACACCCGGGGTGAGCTCGCTGGAGCTGCCACCGCGCTCCTGCATCCGTGGCCGAGGGCGAGCATGCGGAATGAGAGGCTCCAAGGTGCTCTGCGAGGCCAGCTGGGAAGAGGAGCAGGGTGGAGTGGGAGGGGACGCACCGGGAGCATCCCTACGTGCTCCCTCCGGCTGCAGCCTCTGCCAGGGATGGGCTCTTCCCCATCCCAGCTGGGGAGGGCGAGCGGAGGTTTGGGTCCTTCCTGGCAACCCTGCAGAGCCCTGGGGCTGTGGACCTGCAGGGACACAGGTGGGACATGCAGAGTTAGTCTGACGGGAAAGCCACCTCTCCTTGCACAAGGCGTTTTGATGGATGGATGGATCCTGCAGTGCTTCCCTGTCCCTGTCCACCCCGGGAGCGCTGGAAGGGGGGTGATGGTGTCCCCCCAAGCAGGGCACAAGAATGTGCTGTGTCCAGGCGCTCCCTCCCAAACACACAGGGACCACACTGGGCTTTGAAAATACCATTTATTACAATGGAGCCTTCCAGGCTAAAAGCCCAAGCCAAGGGCCTGGGGTTGGTTTCTGGTGTGGCAGGTTGGGGGAGTGGGTTTGGGATTGGGTTGGGTTTTTTTGCTTTAAGTTTTCTTCTTAAACAAAAAGTTAAGAATGGGGAGGAGAGGACTCCGGTCCCCTCCATGCCCTGAATTAGGGACAGACCCCACTGGTAGGGGAATATGCTGCAGTGCCTGGAGGCATTTGGGGACCAGGGTCCCCTGCACTGTGCCTGACCCTGCTGTGAGTCAAAGGGGGTGGCAGGACCCCCACAGTGGCTCCAGGTGCCATCAGACACACAAACCATATCCCACAGCTTCTGGTTACAAATCAAAGTGGAAGCGGGATGCGTTTCTTCTTCTTCTTCTTCCTCATGCTGCTGATGTTCCAAACAAACAAACGTACCAAAAAAAAAAAAAAAAATCCAAAATAAAACCACAACACAGCCCTCATGCTCCTGTAAACATGAGTTTCTCCTGCTGCTCGGGCTCTGCCAGTCCTGCAGCGCTGGCACCGCGGCGCGGGGAGAGCAGGGCTGCAGGAGCACCAGGGGCTGGCCCTGAGCCCCCCACCACAGACCCCTGTGGCCACCATCTCCTCTGGGGCTTCGGCTCGTGGCGTCCGCTGCACGCCTGGCACTGGGGCAGGTCACCCCCTGCTTCCTCCTCCTCCTCCTCCTCCTCCTCCTCTTCCTCCCCGTCTCCTCCCAGGGATGCTGGAGCCAGGGCAAGGACGGGCTTTCAAACCACAGCCGAGGAGGAGGAGGAGGAGGACGAAGAGGAGGCTGTGGCTGCTGACGATGAAGGAGAGGAAGAAGGGGAGGAGGAGGCGTTCCAGAAGAGCCACCGCCTCTTGGGCTGCCGTTTGAGGTGGAGGTAGTCTTCCTTCTCCCGCTCCTTCTTCGCCCGCTGGTAGTGATCCTCCTCCTTCAGGTACCACACCGGCGGCCAGCGGTGCTTCTCGAAGTACTCCTGGTTCTCTGCAGGGAGACAGGGGGGAGAGAGGGGGTGAGGGTGGTGCCAGGACCACCAGGACCCCCCCCAACCCGTCATCCCACCCTGGCTCCCACTCACCTCCCGACATGGCCTTCATGTCCCGGGGGAACTTGCGGCAGACGTTGTTGTAGTTGGTGCAGATGTGATGGAGGCACCAGTCGGCGAGCTGGTAGGCGCAGTGGAACTGCAAGGGATGGAGCCCCACGTCAGAGCCCCCCAGGCATGGACCAGCAGGAGGGATTCACCCCATTTCTCCATGGACACCCAAGACCTGCTTGTCCCCTCTGCCAGGGCAGCATCACCCACCCCCCGGAGCCGCCAGACCCCTCTGAGTGTCACCACCCAGCACCTTGTGCCTCCCTGTCCTACCTGAGCCAGCTCCAGGAACACGAGCACGTCCCCATCGATGTCCACCATCATCTGGGCCGCCTCCATCAAGCCGGTGACCGTGTACTGCTCTGTGGGGGGACACAGGGGGGTCACGGGGAGGCCGGGGCGGGGGGACACCCACCCAGCCTGGGGACAGCGGGGTCACCACCCTGCTGCAGCCCCCCGGGCTCACCTGTGAGAGCCACCAGGTGCGGCAGGCAGAGGCGGTTGGCGAGGATGATGAGCTTCATGTCGTCGAGGTCGGGGCTGGAGCTGAACTGCCCCGTGTACAGGTACTCCAGCACCGCCCGCATGCAGCTCTTGCTGGTGTGAGGAAGTGCCACCTGTGGGGGACACACACACACACACACGTTGCCACCTCGTGGCCGTGCCCACCCATCTCCCGGGACAGCCCCGGGACCCCTCCTCATCCTCACCTCGTTGGTGGAGCTCTCCACGAAGGGGCCACCGAACATTGCGGCCATCCAGTCGCAGCTGGAGATGAGCAGGGGCTTGTGGGCACTGATAGCACCGTCATCCAGCACGAAGGTGACATCTGGGGACAAGCACAGGGATGCTACCGGGGCTGTCTCCACTCCAGGGGCTCAGCCACCCCCTGCCACAAAGTATCTCGCACCAGGAAGGGGACAGAGTCTGGTATTTCCTATATTTTTCCTATAAAAATCTCTCTCTTTTTTCCAGCGTCCCCCACCAGCTCAGAGGAGCTCAGGGAAGGGCCTCAGCAGTGCTCCGGGTATTCCAAGGGATTTTCCCAGGTCATTCCACAACACATTTGAAAGCAAAGGGCAAACCAAGGAAGCAAACCTCTCGCCCAAGTTCGAGTCCTTGGAGAACTGGGAAGGACGTTGGGGATCTCCTGCCCCCCTTCTCTGCTCTCCACGGCTTCTCCCAGGGGACACATCTGTCCCCTCACAGTGACAGCTTGACCACATCAGGATCCATGTTCAAGAAACAAATCCGGCCAGAGGGAGGCTGGGACATTCACATCCCCCTGGGATGTCACCTCGTGCTGGTGGCTCGTGGTGCTCAGTGGAAAGCTGGGGAAATCCTACTAAGGGCACTTGCTCCCAATAAATCAGATGACCCTGTGAAAAATCCGAGCTGGGAGGGAAGGAAGTCGCCTTTGCTGCTCTTCCGTAAATAAACAGAGCTGCTGGATGGGCTGGGGAGCAGGAAACCCTGGGGAAGGGCCCTTACACTCACTTTCTTGGGGAAAAAAAGCAGCAATAAAAATCCCAGAAAAACAAAGTGTGACCAGAAATCCTGGGGAAGGCGAGTGAACAGCTGCTCACCCTCCACTGCACGGCCAAACCCAGGAGCTCCGAGCCCCCCATCCACCCCTCAGAGCCCCCCTCCCAGGGAAGAGGGGGGCTGCTCCCGGGCCCCTGGAGTCGTACCCGAGAAAGTCCCCTTGGCCAGGCATTCCTTCACCCGGTTGGTCCTCCGGACGTGGAAGGCTTTGGTGATCTCCTGGTTCATGAACGCCTCGTTGTTGAGGATGTTGGCCACCATCATCCGGAGGTCGAAGACCTCCAGCAGCTCGGCGATGTGAGCGATGTGCATGAGGTCCCGCTCGTTCTCATCCAGCTCCCCCGTGTACAGGTACTTCAGCACGGCCCGGAAGGGACCCGGCTGGATGGAAGCGTCCATCTTCACCACCACCATCAGCTTGGACTTGTAGGTCAGCGGGTCTTCAGCCATCTCCTCCTGGATGCTGGTGAAAGCCCGGCTCCACGAGGAGAGGTTCCTGCCCCTCCGCAGCCCGCGCTCCCCGTTCTCGTAGCGGTTGCCCCGCAGGATCCCGTCACTGGTGGAGGCTCTAAGGCACGGTTTGCGCTGGCCGGATCCGGCCTCCTCGGTGCTCTCGCAGATATCGAAGCTGGCGGCCCTGAGGAGGAAATCCCGCCCGTGGTGCCTCTCCTCCTGGTGCAGCATCCGCTCGGCGGCCGCGGTGACGGCCACCCCGAAGCCGTGCCCCGCGGCCCCCTGCTGGTCCTCCTCGCTCAGGTCCATGAGGAACAGGTCGTAGAACTTGGAGGAGGAGGTGGAGAGGTAGATCTTGTGTGCGTAGATTTTGATCTTCTCTTGCAGCACCAGGATGACGTCCGCGCACAGGGGGTCCTCTAAGAGGTGGGCTGGACGCTCCTCGTTGTTGGAAGGGGGGTCGGGGACGATGATGATGGGCGGAGGGGGCTTGGGGGGCAGGAAGGGGGCTTGGAGAAGAGGCCTCTGCACGTTGCGGAGGTGGGACTTCCAGAACTGCAGGTGGCGGCGGGAGATGAGGGCGGCGCGGATGGCGTTGTCAAAGACGTCCTTGACGCCAAACTGGGCCACCACGCTCGTCTCGTAGTAGGGGATCCCCAGCTCCTTGGCGACCTCCCTCCCCTTCTCCGGGGGCAGGATCTCGTTAGGTTTGATCGGCCTGAAAAAGAGAGAGGGGAGATGACGAACCCTTCGGGCAAGGGGGACAGCGCTGGGCAGGCAAGGACACCTCCAGGGCCCCGGGGTCCCACCTGGCCAAGGGCCGTCGCGCCCGGTTGACGGCCTCCAGGTCGGCGTAGCGCAGGTCGAGCTGGCAGCCCACCAGGATGACGGGCGCGCGGGGGCAGAAGTGCTTGATCTCCGGGTACCACATGGTCTTCACGTGGTGCAGGGAGTTGGGGTTGGCGATGGAGAAGCACAGAACCACGACGTCGGACCTGCGAGGGGAGCGGGGTCAAGGTCCAGCTCTCGCCGCCTCGGCTCTGCCCTCCCTCCCCGCACTGAGGCTCTGCCCCCTCCCTACCTGCCGTAGGCAAAGCGCCTGTCCTTGTGGTGGTCACCAAAGGTGTCCCAGAGCCGCAAGGACACGCTGACATCGTCTACCACATCCCGGGAGCGCTCCAGCACCTGCGGGGAACAGAGACACCGTCCAGCTCCCGAGTCCTCGAGCAGGGCACGGGGGAGCGATTCCCACCTCCCCGGCGGGGAGGACGCAGCTCCACCTCCTCGGGGTTCCCAGGGGGCATCCGTGAGCAGCCCTCACCTCCTGGCAGACGCGGTACTGGTCGATGGCCCACACCGTGGGCACGTGGGTGGCGAGGAGCTGGTACTGGGTCAGCGTGGCGTTGCAGGCGCGGGCGCAGATGAGCCGGGTCTTGCCCACCGCGTTGTCCCCGACCACGACGCACTTGATAGTTTCTACGTTTGGCCTCTCATAATCCATGTCAGAATCCATTAATTGGGACCTGCAGGGGGAACAGGGAGGGGGTGGGTTGGCAGATACACCCAGGCCAAGCCGGGAGGGCTGTCTGCAGACGGGTCAGGATGCCAGAGGGGGACAGAGGGATGCTCTCGCTCCCTTGCAGCCCAGAGAAGCTCTGCAGCAGCTGCCCAGCCCTCCCTGGCTCACGCTCCCCGCCAGTCCCCTTTAAAATTTCATGTTCTCGTGGCAGCGTGCGTTGCTGTGCCGTCAGACACATGCCCTGCGCTTGATTCCACCCTCCTCCCTCCCGCTCTCCGGCTCATGCTCGTTCATGTGAGATGAGCCTTCCTTTTTTTTTTTTTTTAACTCCCTCCCTCCTTTTCCTTTTCTCCTTCTCCAGCGTTCACAGGCGAAGCTTCCAGATCTGCCCGAGCGAGTGCACGCAGGGGCACTGCCAGTCTCTCCCCTGCCAGTCTCAGGGGAGCACGCTGACCTGCCCCTCCTTCCCCACCCCATTCCCAGAGCAGATATTTGCTCACAGCTAAGAACAGCAGAGAAGAAACTTCTCCTGTTTCCCAGAGGCTCAGCAGCCACCGGGACTGGGAGGGCTCCCAGTATCACCAGTCTCCCAGGAGCAGATGTGACCCCAACGCTCCCAAGAGGGAGGATGGTGCCACGGGTGCTGTGAGGATGGTGTGAAGCACCCAGGTGTGCCCAGGTATAACCATCCTTTGCCTGTCCACACCTCAGAGCCCAAACCAGGCAGGATTAACTCATCACAGCAGGGTTTGACGCAATTTCCAGGGGGGAAAAGCGGCGAGGAGGTCGAGGGAAGGGGGAGACAGACTAAAAAAGCCCCACATCCCAATCGCTCTGAACTTCCCAAAGCCGCAGATCTCTTCCCCCTTGTCGCTCCCTCCTGGCACCAGCCTCCTGAGCTTCTATAATAAACCACCAGCGCAGTGAGCGAAAATACCCGGTAACCGTGGCAACCGAGCCCTGCACGCGGGACCGGGGCCGCAGCTCCCGAGCCCGGCAAGGACTTCCCAATGTTAGCACCTCCCTCCGTGCACCTCCTCCCTCCCTCCCGGGCACACCTGGACGCACCAGCGGCACGGGAGAGGGAGAGGGCTCGGGCACCTCGCGGGATTGAGCCACGAGCCCCGTGGGCAGGTGCAGGCAAAAGGCAGGTGGCACAAATCCAGGTTGCTTTGGGTGCCAGCGCTTCGACACCGGGCGCTGGGCCCCGGGCAAAACTTCTCTGACTAGCTGTCACCGCATTCCACGTCCCCCTCGATCCTCTGGGATGCAGGGAATGCATCCCGGAGGGCGTTGACAACCAGAAAGAGCAGCCTCCTTGGGCTCTGCATGCGGAAAGGAACCAGGGCAGGTGGTCCCCTTCCCTGGCAGCCCCTCAAAATCCTTTTCCATCTCACACATCACCCTCCACTGCTGCTCCTGGGGATCAGCTTTGCTCTGTAGGACCAGGAGATCCAAGAGATCTCCAGAGTGTGGGGGGGTTGTCAGTGCTCAGGGAGCTTCACCGTGGTTATTTTTAGGCCCAGCCGTGCTCCCAAGTCGGCTGAGCTCATTTGGATGGTGGGGGAAGGCACTTGGAATGACAGCCTCGGTTGGCAGTTCGGATGGGGAGCTTGGCACCCCCCCCAGCCAAGCACAGGGGACTCGGGAGCCTGCTGGGAAAGTCTGGTGCCCCATGGGAATTAGGGGCTAAATCCTAATGGGATCAGTGCCTGCAATGAGGAGGGGGATGGTGGGACAGCAACGGGCACAAAATGTGGGTTCTCAGGAAAGCACAAACACAGTGGGCAGCTCTGTGAGCCCCACGGGGAGGGCTCACAGCCCCCCACCCACCAAACCACCCCAGGAGGGGCTGAGGCTTTCACAGGGGCAATTTCAGCTGCAGCCCCCTCCCCACCTTCCCCACCATCCCCTCTCTTCCAAGGACGGCTCCAAAACCCATCGGAGAGCAAGAAATAACCTGAGATGCCAAGACATCGGAGTTCCCCCCGAAGGAAAAGCTTCTCCCTGGGGAGCAGGGCTGCTCTGGCCAGCAGCCCCCCGGCCCTGCTCTCCCTGCCCACCGCAGCCCCCCACCCAAACCACAGGCACCCAATTCACACCCACCCTCCCCCAAGGAGAACCCCAAAATTGCTCCTTCCAGGCTCCCAGCCCGCGGTTGCCAAGGCAACTGCACCATCACCCCGGGAGCCGTCGCTTAGCAACTCCCCGGCTAAAAATCCTCCATCCCGCACCTCGCCGGGGCAGGAGAACCCCCCAAACGGGGCCGGGGGGAACTGCCCCAAAACGGCAGCGACGCTCCAAAATAACGCGGCACCTCCCGTGAACCCCCCGGCAGCAGGAACGGGGCCCGGAGGCAGCCGGGGCTGTGGAGGCCGCTGCGGGAGGCGGTGCGGGAGGCGGTGCGGGAGCGGGGCCCCGAGCGGGGCTGCAGCACGGCCGGGGCCGGGGGATGCGGCGGGCGGGGGGCACCGGGAGTGGGGGCGCGGGGCCGTGGAAGGGACCGGGCACCAGCGGGAAGGGGTGCGGGACATTGCAAAGGGGTCGGGGAGAGCAGGGAACGGGGTGAGGGGCTCTGGAAAGGGACGGGGGAGCGACCGGACCGCGGGTGCGGGGCATTGCAAGGGGGCTGAGGAGGAGCCAAGGCAGGGGGTGCGGGGCATTGCGAGGGGGCTCAGGGGTGCTCGGAGCCCCCGGATCGGGGTGCGGGGCATTGCAAGGGGGCTGGAGAGCATCGGGAACGGGAGCGGGGCATCGCAAGGGGGACGGGAAGCACCGGGAGCGGGTGCGGGGCATCTCAAGGGGTCTCGGCGGTGCAAGGAGAGCCCGGACCGGGGGTGCGGGGCACTGCCAGGCGGCGGCGGGTGCAGGGCGAAGAGGCCGGGCCCTCGCTGCTCCCCGCGCCCGCAGCGGGCCGGGCCGGGCAGGATGCGCGGAGGCGGAGCGGGGGACGCGGGGCGGAAGCGCTCGGAGTGGGTTTTTCTCCCTCCCCCCCCCCCCCCCCGGTACTTACACCAACACAGACGAAGCGGCGGCTCCCAGGGGCCGGGGCCGGGCTCGCCCCTCCGGACACGGCCATGGCGCAGGTTGCGCGGCTCGGCTGGGCACGGCTCGGGGCCGCGCTGCGCGGCTCAGGGCCGGGGGCTCGGGGGCCCATGACGGCGGCTGGGCCGCCCCGATCTCCGCATCCGCGGCCCGCTGCGCTGCGCGGATCCCCCCTGCGCGGATCCCGGCCCTGCTGCGCGGAGCGCTGCGCGCTGCCCTGCGCGCTGCAGTCGCGGCCGCCCCGCCTTTCATTCACAAAAAACAAGCGGCCGCGCCGGAGCCCCGCCCCAGACCCCCCCCCCCGACCCCGCCCATTGGCTGAAAAAGACATTGGGGGGGGTGTCCTGGGGGTGCGGGCGCGTCCTGCCGCGCTCAGGACCCCCATCCTGCCCCACGGTCCCTCGGCAGGGGGTTCTGTCATGCCCCCCCCCCCCCCCACCCCTGACTTCCATGGGACCCTCATCCTGCTCCTAACCCTCTGTACTGGCCCGCAATCCTGCCCCCCCGGTCCCGCACTGCATGGATTTCTCTCCCCCCACACCTTGCATGAGACCCCCACCGTGCCCTTACCCCTCCCACCCTTCCCTCCATCATCTGCGACATCCATACGGGGGGGTGACACCCTCATCCCCCCCGCATCTCCCCTCCACCCTTCCTCTGCATCCTTCCCTCCCCTCACCCCCCAATCCCGATCCGGGGAAGGGGTGCACCCCCCTCCTGCCCCCTCCCCACGTTTCACGGGGGGTGCACAGGGCTGCCAGCTCCCAGCTGGGCCATGTGTGGTGCTGGTGGTGCTCCCAGGCCAAGAGCCCGGCTGAGGATGGGGCTGCGCCAGAGGAGACCCCTGACAACCTCTCAGAGCGCCCCCAAAACCCGGCTCTCCCGGGGTGGGAGGGGGGAGCAAAGCTGCTCCATCCATCCACGCTCTCCAAGCACAGGCCACACGCTGCACTCCTGCCTTTTTATCCTACTCCGCAGCTCTTATTGCAGCCCCCTCCTCACCCTGGGGGCACCCCCCCTCCTCCTCCTCCTCCTCCCTAAATCTGGACCCCGCAGGGCATTAAAAAAAAAAAACTCCGAGTCATCTTCGCAGCGCGGCTGCCGGGAAAAAGCGCCTCTCGCTCCGGCCCCGCTGCTCTGACCCCGTAATATCCGCATCATGTGATGCTCGCCATCCTCTCCCGAAGCCTTTCGCCTGCCTTCTCCGCTCCGCTGAGCCGGGCCAGGCTCGGCCCCCCCAGCCCAGGAGCGGCCTGAGCCCTTCCTTCCCCCCGGCACTGATGCAACGCCGCGTCGAAGCGGGAGTCAAAGCGCAGCGCTGCCCTCGCCTCGCACCTTCCCCCCCTCCCCAGCCCGGCCAGCGCCCCCCGCCTCACCTAACGCGCAGGACGGGGATCTGCCTCTCCATAGCAGAAGGAGATGGAGCCGCTAATTTAGGGAGGGAGAAGCCCTTGAGGCTTTTGAGCCGGGCACCGGCAGCTTCGCGGCGCTGCCTCCGTGCCCACGCCGGGAACCGCGAGCGGGCGGAGGAGCTTTTTTGGCTCCACGCAGAGCTATTTAATCCCCCCCCCCCACTCCTGCAACGGGAGCTGCGAGCAGCCAGAGCCGCAGCCCGGAGCTCTCTCTCTCTCTCTGCTTCTTGGAGTGGGTCACGGGGGAAGGAACACGTAGAGCTTGTTTGCCAGCCGCATGATTTGGCTTATTTGCTCTCTTTGTAGCAGGTGCTTAATTGTGGCAGAAAGGGTTCCCGGCAGCTTTCAGGGCAGCCAAATTGCCGCCTGCCCCCCTCCCGGCCAGGCAAAACAAAAGCACAATTGTCACTTGGAGTCGAAACGCTCCGAGCTGCGCAGCTCGAACCGGCCCCTTTTCCCGAGAAGAGAGAGCCGGTGGCTGGAGGCACCGGGGAGGGCACCAGGCAGGGGAAGAAGGGGCTGGGGAGCATCTGTGGAGCACGTGGATGCAGCTCGCAGCCCCTCTGCTCCGTGGGAGGAGAAACACGAGTCTCAGCTGACTTGCTGCATCAAGCAAGCCCACGGTATGGCATGGCATGGCATGGCATGGCATGGCATGGCACAGCTGCCCATGGCATGGCACAGCTGCCAGGTGGGATCTCCCCTCCCTCAGCACTGCTGGCTCTGGCAGGGCTGTGATTAAAAGGCCGTTTTCTCCCTGCTCCCATCTCTCTCTCTGATTTAAGCCTCTTGCAGTCGTCCCCAGGGACTCCCATCTGTCCAGCTCCGTAATCACCCTCCCTCCCAGGCAAAGAGCTCCAAACCCGAGGGCTGAGCGCTGGGGGTCACCCCGGGGAGCTCACAGTGCTGGCACCAAGCACCCCTTTTCACCCCACAGCGCCCTCCTGGCCCCCCTGTCCTGCTCCCCAGCGAGGAACGAAGAAGCTCCCCAGGTCCCCGAGGCATGAGCGGACATTGCTCCAGCCGTGCCCTCCCCAGTAAACTTTATGACTCTCTAGTTTAATGCCAGGGGCGGTTCCACCCCTCCCGGGTGCTGCCAGGCCCCTGCCCAGCCTTGCTGAGGGTCAGGATGCAGGAATCCAAATCCAAACCCGTTTGCTCCCTGGAGCAGCCAGTAAATGTTCTGCAATTGCTGGAGCTTTCCCGGCCATCCCCCTACCAGGGCCCCCCTCCCTGACCCCCAGCTCAAGCTGAGCTCAGTGTTATTCACCTTGCAAAGGCCTGAAGGGCTGAGACAGACCAAGGCAATGCACCCCTCGCTGCTAAAGGGGTTTGGAGTGGGGAGACACCCCAACAGGCTCCAGCAGCCCCAGACTACATGTTCCCAACTCCCCCTGCCCCCAGAATCGTGCCTTTGCCTGGCTCTGCCCTAAGCTCTGCTGCGAGTTTTCCACCTTATCCATGGGAGAAAGAGTGAAATGTGTCAGAGGGGAGCAAAGAGCAAAGTCCCCTGGAGAAAGTGGCTGGAGGAAAAGTGCTGGAACGGGGGGGCTGGAGGAGGCAGCTCGGGGGAGGAGGGTACTTACAGGCTGTGAGCCATGGCAGTCATCTTCCCGGCGGGGCTGCCTTTCCCTTGGCTTTCCATCTCTTTCTCTTGGCAGACTCTGAAGGGAGAGGGCAGAAGGGCTCTGTAAAAACACCCCAAACACAGACTCAGACCCCAAAGCCACCTTGTCCCTCTGCACGGTGTCACCCCGGGACCTTGGGGACAGGGAGCTTTGGGAAGGCAAGTCCTGCCAGGCCACCTGGGCTGGCCAAGAAGTGTCCCAGTGTGGGGACAGAGCTGTCCCTCCTCTTCCCACTGTCCCTGTGTCTCGCTGCCAGGTCTGCCCTCCTCGTGCCACCCCCTTCGCCGTGCAGAGCAGCCTGAACAAACAGATCTGAATAACCAGATCTGTGCAACGGGCACACACACAGCCCCAGCCCCTGATCTGCAGGTGCCACAGTGACAACTTCCCCTCAGCCCTGGGGCGCTCCAGGGGTCCCCCAGTTCCCAGCCCTGCTCCAAGCACCTTACCCTTGGGCTAAGAGCCTTCCCTGTGGGCACAGACACCCTGGGCAGTGCCTGGCTCCCGGGGTGGCCAGCAGACCAGCATGTTTGGTTTGCCCAAGGCTCCCCTCCCGGGAGCTCTGGAGCCAGGCAGGGCAGCAGGGCTGTCCCTCCTTCCCCTGTCACTGGATCAGCAGTGCCTGCACACGTCAGGCTGGAGCAGAGTCCAGCCTGGGCTCTGCTCCTGGCAAAGCCAACCCATGCCTGGCTCCCGCTGGGAAGTGGGTTCCACGGGCACACCACAGCCCTGGGTCCTTCCATGGATTCACCAGGAAGAGCAATAAGGGTCACTCCTCCATTTTGCTGCTCTGAAAACCCCAAGTCTCCAGTTTTTCTTCCTGGGATCTCCTGGCTGAGGGCAGCTGCCAGAGGCATCTTTGTGGGCTCCCCAGCCCCAGCAGCAGCCAGGGAGGGAGGTGCCAGCTCAGAAAAAAAATGGGGTTTGTGGGCTTGGTATCCACTGGGAGCCAGGAAGAAGGAGAAATCTTCAACCAGCACTTTGCAAAAATGGCAAACCCCAACCTTGATGGGGGAACAGTGGGGACAAAGGGACCCTGCACCCCTGGGATGTGCCAACACACTGGTGGGGAGCAGGCCAGGGAGGAGAGCCCATGAAACCAGAAGGAAAGGTCTAAAACAAGCAAAAAGAACATTTTTGCACCTTTCATCCCCTGTTCTGACAGAGCAGAAGGGTCTGCCCCCAAGCCAGGAGATTGGGGTGCTCTGGCAGTTCACTGCCTGCACATCCTGTGGCCCAGCTGCCCACCTGGATCCCATCTCCCAGCCCTGGAATCAGCCACCTGATCCTCCTCGGGTGACAGCTCACCCTGCCATCGACACCAACTGCACAACTTCAGGGATTCAGCACTCAGCTTATAAATATTTAAACCCAGAAGGAGCAGTGTACTGCTGTAAAATGAGACTTATTACACAAGCGCAGCCTCCCTTCGCCCCAGCGCTGAGCTAATGAACATTTGGGGCTCTCCAGACGGATCTTTCACAACTAAAAACCAGGTCAGGGCAAAACCCAAGGTCCTGGGCCGTGTGTGCAGGATTTCTGCACCCTCCAGCTGGGATGTATTGGATTTAGCACCCTGATGGGTGCAGGAAACGCTGCTGAGGTGGAATCACAGCTGAGGCTGCTCCTCCAGCTGTCTCTTCCCGACATCCCAGCCAGGTTTTGGGGTGCAGGGCCGGCCCCACACTCCGGGAGAGGCTGCAGCTGCAGCCTGGAGCACTGACAGGCTCCCCCCCGGCCCGGCTGCCTCATGCTGCATTCACAGTTTCATACAGTATTAAGAGCTGCTGACGCCTCGTGAAAAAGCTGTGAAAAGCTTCTATTTGGGGAAAGTTCCTCTTATAACGGTGCATCCTGTGGCTTCTCTGTTTCCCTTTTCTCCTGCTTCTCTTGCCATGGAGAGCAGAGCAAAAAAACAGGCGGATAACGTTGCCAACCAGCCTGGGCTCTTCAGCAGGAAAGGAAAATAACCCTCCAAGCAGCTTCCCCCCAGGGAATTCGTTCTCACATTGCACCCAGGGAGCTGCTGTGGATGGGGGGTGGATGCCTGGGTGCTGCTGGTCAGTGAGAAGGGGGAAAATGGGACCCTCCTGGGACTCGCTCCTGGGGCTGGCTGCAGCCAGCACACCCAACAGAGCATGGTGTGGGGTCTGGGGGGGCTGCACATCTCCTAAAGGGGGAGAAATGCTGGATTTGCTTGTTTTAGACCTTTCCCTCAGTGGCAGCTGTTTCCTGGGCCCTCCTCCCCACTCTGCTCCCCAGCACATCCCGTCCTGCCATCTCCTTTTACCCCCACTCTTCTCCCCCATTTAAAAAAAAAAAAAATGAATTAAAACATCAAAGAACGAGGAGTCTGTTTCTAAGCAACTGTCTCCAAGAAGGGATGGAGAGCAGAGGAAGGGGAAGAAGCAATGCTGGGGGGGGGAGAAAACTCGTGAGGATCCCAGAGCCCCTGCTGGGGTGAGAGAGGGAAGGAACGGCCGGAAAAGAGGGAACATGGGATGTCAGACAGCACTGGGAGCAGGCCAGGAGCCCCTGGAGTAGGCAAATCACCCTCTTTCATCATCACAGAGCCCGGCTGCAAGTCCTGGACTGCTGGAGGGCAGCTGTGCCTCATGCCCTCCCTCGCTTGTGAAACAGCTCCCAAATCCCCAAAACCACTTCCCATCCTAACGGCTCCCAGCTGGAGGAAGCGGCAGCAGCACCGCCCGTCCCCCTGCCTTGGCAGGAGGCTCAGGGAGGGCGGTGACACCAGCCTTTGGTGGCTGCAGGGACGTCCTGACAACCTGCCAGGAGACATCAACACCCCTTATTGGAACAGCGAGAGGTGGCCGGGGAGAGCCGGGTTCGATCCGCGCTGTTCCCGGGGGAAAACAGGGTGGATCCATCCCACGCTGGGAGCTGTGTGCCCCCGTGGCTTGGGGTCACTCATGAGCACCCACCTCGCTGCCCACGGGCCACTTGGTAAACCCTGAGGGCCACCAGCACACCCCGAGGAGCCTCCGGGGGTCGGACACCCCGATTCCCGACAGCTCAGAGGGGAGCAAAGGGGCCGGGAGGGAACGAGGGGCTGGAGGGTCTGTGTCACCCTGGGGGCTGGAAACAGCCCTGGGGACACTCAGAGCTCCTCCTGTGCATGAGCCACCCTGGCTCCCACCCACTTCCCAACCCTCAAATCCCACACACCTCTGCACCCCCACCCCACAACTTCCCGGCAGGAGAAACCCTCAGCCTCCCCATCCCAGGAGCAGCCCTGGCAAATCCCTGGGGAAAAATGGGGAGGGATAGATCTGCTCCATGGGGTAGATCTGCTCCGGGGGGTAGATCTGCTCCACGGGGTAGATCTGCTCCGTGGTTACCTGTGTGCACGGGCCCTGTGCCGTCCCGCAGCTCTTCCCTCCTCTCCAGCAGCCGCCTTCCCTTTCCAGGTGCTAACTGGCCTGGACAGGTAGGGCCCATTTTTATACACTCGCCCATGTGATCCAAACAAATGCCCTAGGGATGAGTTTTTGCACTGACACAAATAAAGGGGCTGGGACTGAAACCTGTCGGACCACAATCCGAGCTCAGCGGGGGCAGGAATTTTCCACTCGGAGCCGCTCTGGGTGCGCCGGCGGCGCGGCACGCGCCGGGGCCTGCACCTCCCTGCTCCCCAAAATCCCACTTCCCTGCGCTTCCCAGGTCTCCCAGACTCGTTCCTAAACCCTTCCTGTGTTGCAGCTGGAGTAAACGAACCCGTGGGATGGTTCCAGGATGGAGGGATGGATGGGAAGTGTGAAGGAATATGCTTGAGGCACTGATTACATCTAAGGTCTGCAAAGCCTTTGGTATTTTTCCCATGGCCCCTGGAAGAAAACACAGCAGAAGATGCCAAGCAGGGTGAGAAATAGGGAGGAATCCTTTGCTCCTGGAAAAGGGTGCTCCCTGTAGCTTTGGGGCCTGGGAATGGCGCTTCTGCACAGGTTTGGAGGTGGGTTTTTGGAGCTGCCCAGCCTGCGGGTCCCACACTGGGATGCTCCTCACGGCTCCTCAGGGTGAGTCCAGGTGACCAGAGATGACCAGGATGGGAATGGAAAAGGGAGGGTGAGCTTTATGGGAGTGAGTCAATGGGAACCAGGGGACCGGGGAAATGGCCACGGGCCACGGAAAGGAGAGGTGGCCGAGAGGGGTGAATCAGTGGGAACAGCCGGTGACTCAATGGGAAAGGAGGGAGCCGACGGGCTGGCGAGCTGCAGGTGTCTGGTGGGTTTTGAAGGACCCCCTGGAGCTGGAAAGGCTCCGTTCCGGCTGCTCCGCTCGGAGGGACGGGGAGCGCGGCCGGAGAAACGCTGGCTGCGGGTACCGATGGAGCTGATAAGAGCGGGAACGTGCTGCTCGGCACACACGGGGCCAGCTCTTGCCTCACCTCACCTCCTAATTGAGGTGCTGCTGCGCCCCGGGCGCCTCTGCCGCGGCGCGGGGCTGGCACCGAGGGTTACTCACACCTCCAGGATGTTCTGTCCTCACTGGCGCCGCAGCACGAAGGGAACTGAGGGGAGGGGGGGTGTTTATGCCTAATTTTGCGGCAGGCACTTAAAAGCTCCCGTTTTGCTGGGTCACAGAGCGAGGAAAACGTTCCCCGCCTGGAGCCATGGCTCGTTTGCAGCTGCTTTGTCCCTGTCTGCCTTGGAGCATCTGCAAATGGCCCCGATCTCCCCAAATTGCTCCTTCCCGGCTGTGGGGGGTCGCCCGGGGTGGGGTCTCAGCTCTTGCTGTTCCCTGCTCAGCCTCTGAGCCAGGTTTAAGGGCTCAGCCCTGCCAAGAAGCTGGTCCTGGGCTGGGGCTCTGCCAGACCCGGCTGGGCACAGGCTCCTCTCCGCTGCTGGCTCCTCTGGGACCGGGGATACCATGCTGTGAGGAGGGGTAGGTGGAAAAGGGGGGGCGCTGCTGGCTGTGTTGGGGGTGCCAGGCTGTTTTCTCTCACTTTGCAGTTGGTTGGTTTGTTGGGGTGTCAGGGCAGGGCCTCTGTAACCCTGCTGGTGTGGGGAGCTGGAAATAAGGGGCATTTTGGGGTCCCCTCCTGAGCCGGTGTGCCAAGGGGCTGGGAAAAAACACTTGGGGGGCTGGGAGAACCTTCTGGAAATGATATCCATGCTCAGGGGAGTTATCACCACTCCTTCCAGCCCACAAAGCAGCTCGGGGGAGGGCCTGGGGCTGGGATGGGGGCTCAGGGCTTACCCAGGAAAGCACCACTGCTGGGACTCAGCTGAGCTCGTTAAACCTGTACGAGCCCCTGCTGCAAACCAGTTAAACCCATTTAGGGAAGGGTTAAGCCCGTTTAGTGTGATTTGGGAGTCTATTGATGCAAAGGTTAATCTGGCATAAGTGCATCAACATCGGGGATTCGAACCAGTTTAACTGTTCCGTCTCCCTGTTTTCCCTGTGCGACTTCAGGGAGGGTCCAGCCTGTGCTTCCCCTTCCTCCCAGCCTGCAGAGAGCCGTGGAAAGAGGGAGAAAATAACCCAGAGACTGAAGGGATGAGCAGGCTGAATCTGAAACGATGCTATTTATAGCCATCCCTGCCCAGCCGGCCTAAATTCCACGCAGGTCCCCAAGCCCAGCTGGCAGGGGGGAGCAGCGGGACGGGCAGCGAAGCCGAGGGGTCCTGCCCTGCCCATCGCACCTCGACGGGCTGGCTCGTGGGGCCGGGCTGAGCCCCGCCTGAGTCAGAGCAGAGGATGCTCCTTGCTCATCCGCAGCTCCTCATTATCCCGCTGCCCCAGGGCTTTCCCACGAGCCTCATCCAGCCGGGCCGTGAGACCTGGGAGAGGCGTTTGTTTATCTTTTGCTGTCATCCCCAGAGGGCTGTAATCACAATTAGAGCATCCACGAGGCACGGGGCAGAGATCCACCTCCTCGCCAGGGCCCAGCGTCCTGGAGAAGGAGCGGGGGGTAAAAGGTGGAAAAGCCTGGCTGACCCTTCCCTAACCCGATCCCGCTGTCGTCCCCTGCCCACGCAGCTTCCCTGGGGAGCAGAGGCCACACCTGAGGGTTTCTCAATGCTTTCCCTCCACGCTGCCGTCGCGTGTCGGTGTTGCAGCAACGCTCGGCGGCTTTTCCCGTCTCCAGGAGCGGGATGGGGGGGGGGGGGGGGGGGGGGGGGGGGGCGGTGATGGAATTCGAGCCAGGAATTTAAAGAGGTGCTGAATGGGAAGGAACGCGAACGGGATGCAATTTGGCAGAGTCCCGGCGAGCAGCGGGCTGGGCTGGCGTGTGCCAACAGCGCTGGGATCCGGGATCTGCCAGGCTGAGGAGCTGCTGGAGGGGAAGAGGCTCCCGCATCGCTCAGCGCCTGCCTTGTGACTGCGAAATGAATGTGCTTAATATAGGCCGAGTGAAAACATTCTTCCCAAAATAGAAGACCTTCCCCTGAAGGAGCCGCAGCTCCGGCGGGAGCAGTCACAAGGTACCTGCCGAGGCAGGGTGGGCTCTGCCAGGTGTTGGT
The DNA here is from genome assembly GCF_003945725.1 of Corapipo altera. NCBI lineage: Eukaryota > Metazoa > Chordata > Aves > Passeriformes > Pipridae > Corapipo > Corapipo altera. The sequence goes on from NW_020885056.1 coordinate 88,139, forward strand.
TGTGCAACGCGGCGCATCCAGCGCTGTGGGACCGGCCGGCTCCCGGCTGCCACCAAGGTCACCTCCCCCGGGCTCCGCGTCCTCCCCGTGACCTCCCCAAACGTGCCAACTGCTCCCGGGTTGGAGCAGCCAGATGCTGCTCCGGGGAGAGGAGTTCACGGATGGGGTGTGGAGGTGGGTGGCCCCGTCCCCGAGCCAGGAATTGGCAGGGGTGGAGGTGCTGCCGTGCCTCGTGCTCCGCGCCGGGCTCGGGGCGCTGTCGGAGGCTGCAGGGGATGGAATGTGTTGTGTTTCTGCTCGTCGTGCTGCCGGAGCTGAGGTTTGGGATGGGGCCGGCAGGAGAAAGGGGTGATCCCCGTGTGATGCAGCGCGGGGGTGGCTCCGTGGGCTGCTGCCAGGCTCGGGGGGGCTGTACCCTGCTGAGTGCTCAGTGCCTGGAAAACATCGGATATTCCTCCTCTCCCGGGTGCTCCTGTGATGCCCAGCTGAGGCAGAGGGAGGGGGGCTGGTGCCGAGGAAGGTTTTGGGGGTCACAGCAGCCCTGGCTCTGCTCTGGTGGTTGGTTTGTGCTGCACTGGCACCTTCTGTTGCAAGGAGCCGTGAGGTGCTACCAACCTCCAAGGTAAAAATCATCCCCTTCCTGATCCCACAGAGATTCCTGCTCAGAGGGTGCTGCAGGAGGTGGGTGCTGTGGGTCCAACCCCCCTTCTGGGGGGCTCTGACCCTTCCCCTTCAGCCACCCCTGACCTTCCCATGCTGCTGGTGACAGTGATGTTTAATCCAGCTTGACCAGCCTGCCAGGAAAATGGGGCAGGAGGGGGGGTGGGAGTTCAGTGCAGGAGCTTTGGCAGGTATAAAGAGAAAAGCCAAAAATCCTTCTGTGTTAATCTGCACCAGGGATCTGCACCTGGTGCTTTGCACAATGCAAAGCTCTGCTGTTCCAGCCTGCAGGCCCACAGGGCCCTGCTTGGGGGGGAATAAATACAACCCCTTCACTCTATATTTTGCCCCAGCATCCTATTAATGCTGTAAAGACACAAAAATCCAGGCTCAGCTATTGAACCCTTTATGACCTGGGGTCTTTAACCCCTGACCCCGACGTGGCACTAAACAGACCCAGTAAAACTCCAGACCACAGAGCCCAATAAATCTGTCCCATCCCTTAAATCCACTTAAAATTCTCCAAGGAGGAGACTCAGCCCCACAAATCAGTGCAGATGCAAATTTATGGCCTGTCCTGGGATAAATGGGTTTTTCTACTCACAAAGCTCTTGCCCTGAGGGTTGGCTGGGACAAGGTGAAGGCGACCTTGTGGTCGTTCAGTTAGAGCAGGGAATGAAGTTGTTGGCCATGCAAGGAGGGAAATGTGAGGATAACCTGTGAAGAGGGGAGATAAGAGGCACAGCAAGGCCAGGGCAGGACTGGAGGTGCAGCAGGTTATGAATGGAGAGAGAGGATGTGGTTTTCTGTTTCCTTTTCTGATTGCTATGGAATAAAGAGCTGAAAAATGGGCTTCCTGCGAGGCCAAGATTGAGGGAATTCCCCTGGCCACTGAGGCTCTGCCAAGTCCTTTGCTTTCTCCCCTCTTGCTGGTTGGTATCAGCAGTGTAAATACTGTTTTTTCAGTGATTTTTTCAGGCTGTAGGAGTTGGTTTCTAGGAGCTCTTCGGGTGCTTTCCTCACAGGTCCCTCAGTGGCCCCTCCATGGGGAAACTGAGTCACAGGGGTGTCACCTGGAACTGGGATTTTTCTCCCAGATCAGAGGAAAATGCTGGATATTGAAGGAAGAGCTGAGCTCTTCCTGCAGCAGCTGGGCTGGACTGATGCCAGGGGGTCTCGGATGGGGGTACAAGGGGTATATTTATTACTCAGAAATGCTTTTGCCCACGAAAAGGAGAATAAACCCTTGTTTCCAAGAGCTTTGGCTCTCTGGCAAGAAAGGGACAGAGTTTTTAAATGGCTTCAGTAGTGAGTTAAAACTCTTCTTCAGCCTGAAGCTGGGAGGAAATAAAACCCCCCCACAAATGCCAGGCTTCTTTTGTCATGGGACTGGGGCAGCTCCAGCCAGGGGACTCCTCCCTGTCCCTGCAGGCAGTTCATGTCTGGGGAGAGCTGAGATCACCTGATGGAAGGGGATGGGAGCAAGCTTAGATTCCAAGAAAACAGCCCGTTGTGGCAGGGGGAAGATGAAACAATCCCTCCAGTGGCCTGTGCCTGGCTCGGGTTTATCTGGAGCTCAGGGCAGCAGGAAGCCACGGGATGGGATGGGAAGTTCCAAAGCTTGCAAACAATGAGTTCTTGGCCCGGTGTCAGAAGTAAAAAGCAGGTTTCTTCTGACCCTTCAAAGCGAGATTGTGATCTGGAAACACCTGCTTTGAATTAAAACCTGGAATTAAGTGAACAAACTGCAGCAGGGCTGGAGGCTCTGCACATGTGGGAGCTCTCAGAGCTCATCAGATTCAGCTGGTGGCCCTGGGGCTCCTCCAAATTACTTGTATTTTTGGCCCACCTGTGTCCCAAGGCTCTCTGTGCTCCCTGGGAAATATTTTTGGCACCTTATGGGGCTCTGGGAGAGCGTCAGGAGTGGTCTGCAGAGGTGTGATGTGCAACAAAGCACCTTCTCCTTCCCTCTGCCAACACCATTTGTGGCCCTGTGGATCAGCCCATGTGTAATTTGGCTCCCACACAGGTACTTTGGCTTTCACAGGTGCTTTGTTGCTGTTAAAACAAGCCCCAAACTTCTCCCTCCCTTCCCTGCCTTGAGGTGTTTGCCTTTTATTAAGAGCCTTTTCATCCCAAAAACTAATAGGAAAATAATTTCCTGACCTATATCTCAGTTTTGCCTAACTGTGAAAGGCTTTTCAGTGGCTTTTAGAACTGTTTGGAGGGGATACAAATGGAATATATATATATATTTTATATATGTTTAAATAATCTCCTCCCAAATGAATTGAAGGGATACGGGGACAAATGCAATATATATATTTTATGTATATATTTAAATAATCTCCTCCCAAATGAAGTGATATTGGCAGTGCTCTGCTTCCTTGGGTTTCACATCATTGAGTAACCAAATTAATCTTGCACTTGGTACCTCTGAAAGCTTTATTTTAACTCCCAAAGATTGGGAGCCTCGTGGAAGGTGGGAGAACCGAGCAGGAGGGGGTTTGCAGTGGGCTTTTCATTGTAGGGACAAATCCTGGAGGAACATCTTTCCCCCAGCCCTGAGCCTCGTCCACAGCACAGCAGCAGCTGGAAAGACAGGATTCCTGCAGTCCTGCACTGCTTAGTCAGGAGAGGGAACACCCTGGGATTGCTGGGAGAGGAGCCTGGCTCCTGCTCCAGCCCTGCTTTGACACCTCTGGGGCTGTGTCTGGATCTGGGAGGATCCTTCTCCCCAGGGGAAGCTGCTCCATGCAGGCTCTTGGGTTTTCTTCTCTTCTCCCCAGCCCTGAGAGCTCCAGGCACAGGCAGACCTGAGGAGGGGGATGATGCCAGTGGAAATCACCCATTCCTGGTGTGGGTTTTCTGGGAATGGAGGGTTTGTGCAGGCAGGGACAGCTCAGAGTCACCTTGCTCTGTGCATGGGTTTGAAAAGGAAATATTCCAGGAGCCTCCTGCCCCTCAGGAGCCCACCTGACCTTCAGGAATATCACCCAGGAGCTGATGCCTGGCTCTGGCAGCACTTTCCTGTGGATTTTTATCCCAGCCTTTTATCCTGCTGCCTCTCACACTCTGTCTCCCTGAGCAGGGGAAAAATGATCTTTGTAATGACTCTGCCACAGATCTTTATTAGGGAGAAAAGCCAGAGTTCATCTTGTGTGAGATGCTGTGAAATTGCTGCTCCCGTGAGTTTTCCTTCCAAAGCATCCCTGGGGGATCCCTCTGCACCTTGTCTATTGGCAAACCCATTTTGTGCCAATCCTCAGGAGATCTCCAGGTGGAAGTGGCTCATATGGCCTCTGTGGGAAGGGCTTTTCTCTGCCTCCAGCCTTGAGATAAAATATCCCTGTTTGGAGTTCATCCCATTTCTCTTTTGCTGTTGTTTTGGGAACATCTGGTTCCCCCAAGTAACCACTGCAAAATGACTGCAGGAGCCAAGGGGACTGGAGGGGCTCCAGGAGAGCTGGAGAGGGACTTGGGACAAGGGATGGAGGGACAGGACATGGGAGTGGCTTCCCACTGCCAGAGGGCAGGGTGAGATGGGATATGGGGGAGAAATTCCCCCCTGTGAGGGTGGGGAGGCCCTGGCACAGGTTGCCCAGAGAAAGCTGAGGCTTCTCTATCCCTGGAAGTGTCCAAGGCCAGGGTGGACAGGGCTTGGATCAACCTGGGCTAGTGGAAGGGTGTCCCTGCCCATGGCAGGGGGTGGAATGAGATGAGCTTTCCAGTCCAAACCATTCCATGATGGTTTGCCAAGGTGAGAGTCCACGTCTCCAGCTCTCCTGGTGTCCAAGCCCTTGTGTCTGTCCCGACCTTTGCCTGCTGCCTCTTGCTAAACTTCCAGCCACACACTCAGTTTTCCAAGGGAGCTCCTGCTTTTCTCAGAAATCCGCCTTTCCACGGCAGAGTTTTGGGGCAGTTTGTGCTGATTACCAGCCCTGCTGGGTCTGGGCACCCTGGCTCATCAACCCCCCCGTGGCCTGGGCCACTGTGAGGATGCAAACCCCACTCTGGCTCTCCTGACTCATGTGAACCAGCATCCCTGACTCCGATGGGAAAGGCATTACTCACGTGAGCCTGTTTGCAGGGATCAGGGCTCTAATTACGGGCTGCAGCGTGGGAACCAGAGCCATTAGCCCCTAAACCCTCCAGATCATTCCCAATACATTAATGTTTCCAATTAGTCGGAGCCTGGTGCCTCTCTCTCCGGGATGACAGCGCTGCTGGTCCTCGCTCGTGTTCACTCTGCGTGCCGGAGCCTCATTATATAATGATACAGTCTGTGGTGTAATCCCTGCTCCCAACTGGCTGGGGGATTTCTGCATGTGCCTCATCCACAACTGATTAGGCAATGGAGGAGACTGGCAAATGAATGTTTGGGTCACATCCTTCCTAATCAGCTTGGGAGCCTCCAGTGCAGGGAGTGTGTGTCTGGGGGGGGGGGGGTTGGGCAGGGGAGGACCCCGGAGCTGTTGAGGCCGTTGGGGACCGTTGGGGGGTTGAAACCCGTTGGCAGCTCTCGAGCACCGAGCTGCCCCTTCCCTGGGGCTTTGCTTTCAGTTCCCAGTCCCTTCTTTCCTTTCCTTCCAAGGAAACCATCTCCACGGCAACCTCAAACCTCCGGGCTTTGCCTGGGAGCTGCTCAGCCATCCCCGGGACCCCGGTAAGTGGCTCGGGCAGGGCCAGTCCTGGTGGCCCTGTTGGCTCCTGGGTCCATCAGGCTGCTGTGGCCTGGGGAGGCGAGGGCTGGAGCTGGGCTTGGCAGGGGGGTGGGAGAATAAAACCCCTGTGTCTCCTCGTCCTCAAGGCTTTGTATGGCTTTAACCTGGGTGTCCATGGCTGTCCTGGTGTGGGAAGAGCTCTGCCCTGGCACTGGAGGGGGTGGATGGGTTTGGGGCTGATCCCCTGCAGAGACCCTGGCTGGGGCTGGGGATGTGTCAGGGTGTGGTGGCTGGTTGTGTGTCCTTTGGTGACAGTTTTGGATAGACCGTGAGCGAGCCTGATCCCGGTTTTCCATCTTTTCCATGGTGTTAGGGAGAGCAGCAGCTGGAGACGGGGACTCTGTCCCCTCTTGGAGCTGCCTGAGCTGTGTGGTGTCACAGGGATCATGGTGGTGCTGAGCCTTGTACCACCACATGGGCACATCCCTGGTGCCACGTGGAGGGTGACGATGCACCAACCTGGTGGAAAATGCCTCTGAGATGGGGGGTCTTGCTGGGGGTGTTTGCTGGCAGGGTAACTGGGATAAAAGTTGTGGAACTGGAGAGCAAAGTGATCCGTCAGGACTTTTCCTGGAGCTGGTTTTGGGGCTGGGAGCTGAACTGGAGTGTGGTGGGGGCTGACCCTGCCTGTCCCTCTGTCCCCCAGGGCAGGATGAGGCTCCTGAGCGCTGTGTTGGTGGCTCTCAGCCTGTTCCTCACCGGTGTCCGGGGCAACCACACCTCCCGAACCTGCATCTTCCAGACACTCAGCGACTCGGACAAGGAGTTCTGCAGGTCAGTGATGCTCTGTCTCCTTCCTCACCTGCACCAACCCTGGACATCCCACCACGGGCTGCCCTCAGTGTCCAAGGTGTCACCTCCTGGGACAGGAATTCCAGTATCCCCTTTGCCAACACTATAAACACTGCCTCTTTTCCTCCTTTTACCAGGAATCCGGGCTGTTTCTGGCCACCTTGAAGTTATTCCCTGGCCTGTCGTGTGGGGGCTTTAAAAGTGACTTTTCCAGCATCAGGGATGACAGGATGCTGTGGAAAAGATGACTTTTCCATAGAATCCTGGGATGGTTTGGTTGGAAGGGACCTTAAGGATCATCCTGTTCACCCCCTGCCACGGGCAGGGACACCTTCTGCTAGCCCAGGTTGCTCCAAGCACTGTCCAGCCTGGCCTTGGACACTTCCAGGGATGGGGTATCCTCTGGGAAATCCATTCCAGGCCCTCGCCACCCTCACAGGGAGGAATTTCCTCCCAGTATCTGATAATGAAAGTTTAAATTCCTGCTGCTGCCCAGGAGCAGAGGTTCCATTCTGTGCTTGCTGCACCACCTTTGGATCCCCCCTTTGGATCCCCCATTCCAACCCCATCCCGAGCCTGGCTGGGACGTGGCGCCCATTCCCACCTCCAGCACCGTGTGATCTCACCTTGCACTCTCTTCCCTCTTTTCCAGAGGGGATTTGGAAGTGATCTACCCCGACGTGGGGGACGTGTCCTGCTCCTACGTGCCCAAGTGCCACGGCTACCGACGGCGGCTCAGCCGGGAATGGGGCAGCCCCCACATCCGCTACTCCTGGGCTGAGAAGGTGAGTCCTGCTCCAACTTCCACGTCCAAGGAATTTACTGGGATTGGGGTGGCTTTTCTCAGCCTTTTCTCCCATTGCTTCAGAGGTTTTGTGCAAGTCTGAGCGTGAACAAACTTTTTTTTCCCCGACATCCTGACCATTTATTATTATTTTTTTCCTACATCGTGGCTGTTAAGTCATCTTTTCCTGCAGTCACACTTTTGTTTTTACTACCTTGAGGCAACTTTTAAATATTTTTTTTTTTTTGCTAGGCTGTCCATTTCCTAAATATTTTGACTACATTGCAGCCATTTTAACAAATATTTCTGCCACACTGTAACCATTTAATAAATATTTTCGCCATATTCCAGACATTCAATTAAAAATATCCTCTGCATTATAAACGTTATTTTACCTACCTTGTAGCCACTTATAATATTCCCTACATTGTGGCTACTTAATCATTTAAATTTTTGCCATATTATGCCCTTCTAAAAGTATTAATTATTTTTTTTATATATTGTGACCATTTTATTAAGTGGCCAGAATGTAGCAAAGAAATTAAATACCTTTTTTTTTTTTTACTATGTTGTGACCACTTAATGATATAAAATTTTACTATATTTGGCCACTTAATGATTTAATTTTTTTGCTGTGTTGTGGCCACCTAATGAATTTAATTTTTGCTGTGGCGTGGCTATTTTTTAAATAATTAATTAAACGACCACAACATCAGGGAAAATATGAACTAAGTGGCCACAATGTAGGAAAAAATTTAAATAATTTTCTTGCTGCGTTGTAGCCACTGTAATTTTTTATTTTTTTTTACTACGTTTTGACCACTTGAATGTTTTTTCCTCTATTGTGGTCATTTAATTTTTGGTATATTCTGGACAATTTTTTTTTATTTTTTCCTCCACCGTGACCTTTTTAATTTAATTTTTTTGCCACCACAAAAAAAAAAAAAAAAAAAAATTTAAAAAAAATTCGCACTGTAAATTTAATTTTTACGATTTTTTTTTTTTTTTTTTGGTCAATATTTTTAAAGACCATCCCAGGCTCTGGCTGGGATTTGATATCTCCAGCCGGTGCTGCTGCGGGATCCCGGTGGAATTCGGGATGAGGAGTCGGAGGGGGGTGGTCCCGGTGCTGCAGTTCCACCCTGATGCCACCGGGTGGTAGCATTGAACTTCCCGAGCTCCAGCGCCGCCGGGACTGGGAGCAACTGGGAAAACTGGGAGTGCCTGGGAAAACTGAGAGCAACTGGGAAAACTGGGAGCAACTGGGGGGCTGCTGGGCGTGCCCCGGGCAGGGGAGCAGGAGAACAAGTGGGGGCTGTTCAGGGAGGGAATCCTGCCTGCCATGTCCAGCTGGGTGTCTGAGGATGTGGTGGCATCGACTCTCAGCATTCCCAAATCCCTGTGAAATCCTTGCTGGCACCCCAAGAACTCCTGTATCCCAATAATTGCCGTGTTTCCCATCGCTGGCTCCAGCCCTGGTGGTTTTAGGCACAGCTTGATAAGGGAAAACTCACTTCTCCCTGTGCCTTGGGGCGTTAACAATCCGTTTTTCCGGCTCTTCCTCGCCGTCTGGGAAGTCTCTTCCCCCCCTGGATCACATGGTTTGAAGTAGAACTTTTCCTTAAAGATGTCTGATCCTTCCAAAATAACCCTCCTTCCTGGCAGAGGCTGCTGCACACGGGATCATCCGTCGGCCCCGCGGCGCTTTCCAGGAGTTTGAAGTTTCCCAGGGATGTGGGCAGTTGTTTTGCTTTATATTTTAGTCCTGGAAAGCAAAGCCGGGCAGGGAGAAGGGAAGGGACTGGCTGGTGGATGTGTCTCCGTTGGGTGAACGGTGCTGCTGGGCTGGGGGAGGATTTTAGGGATGAGAGCCAGACCCTTCCCCGCTGTGCCGGGGGGATGCAGGCTCTGCATCCCTGAGCCCAAAAATGAGGGCAGGGGAGTGAACATCCCCAGCTGGGGTTTGGGAGCCGGGTGTGTGTCACCAGCACCCCTTTATTTTGGGATGGGACGCCAGCTGTGGCCCAGGGAGGGGGGCAGATCCCTGGGGAGCCCCTCCCAGGGGGGCCAGTGGCTCCCGCTGGCATCAGGGCTGGCTCTGCTGATGGATTTGGCACCGTTTCCTTCCAAGACATCTCAGCACATCTTGTGCTCAGGCGGCATCTGAGGACACGGGTCCTGCTGTTTCCCGTGGTTTGTGTTGATTTTTCTCCTCTGGCCCTTCCCAAAAAAAAAAACCCCCCACATCCCCAGCTGAACGTTCCAGCTTCATCCAGGGTTAATTTTGGGCAAGGGGCTGGCCGGCCTTAAACCCATCACAGAGAACTGGATCTGAAATGCTTCGTACTTTTCTTTATAGGAATATTTAATTCTCTTACTCCTGAACCCGTAAGGATGCTTCAGGATAATATTATTCCCTCAAAAAAAAAGAAAAAAAATCACCCTAAATCGAGTGGGAACAAGAGTTGCGTCACAGGGCTGAGGTGTGTGAGTTGTTTTCGTGGCTTGTGATGGGATTTTCGAAGCCCAGGAAACTTGATTATCCTTTATTTTATTCCCTAAGCGAGAAGGGGAAACCTCACTTCCCCAAAGTTGTCTCTGTCTTCCACGTGATGCTCCCGGGCACACGAGAGGCTCAGTGATCCCTGGCTGGGGTGCTGAGGGCTGGGTGAAGGGCTGGAGATGCTTTTTTTTTTTTCCACCCGAATCAGTGGCAGAAAAACTCCGGGTTTGAGGATGCAAACTTGTGTAGGAAGTGTCGGCTCTCTGTGGAACACTTTGTCTCTTCAAGAAAAACAACCACCGAAAAAGCCAAATGCGGAGTGTTTGTTTTTATCTCTGGAAATATTTATCAGTTTTCCGAGGAGGGAGGGGAGGGGAATGGGATGTTTCCCATCCTTGTCCCAGATACTGGTGATGGGTTTTGGGAGGGGGGGTCACTCAGGTTTGACCCTGCCTGTGCCCAAGGTCTCCCCTCCCAGCCTTTGGTGCTCCTTGATGTTTTTGGGTGAAGTGCCCTAAAGTGAAGTGGCATCTTGCAAAGCTGAGCTCTGGTGGCATCAAAACCTGGCCTGGAGGACTTTAATACATTGTTTTATGTGTGGTTGGAGTGGTTTTTAATTTTCCATGATGCTTGTCCAGTTTGAGCACCGGGCTGTTGAAACCAGCTCTATCAAACATCACTTCTGCTGCCTCAAAGACCCTTTTTTGGGTTCTTTTGGTGCAGTGAAGGCAGCTGTTGTGTCTGGCTGCATCTCTGAGAGCAACACAGTCAGGCAAAGGAGTAAGGGGTGCTTTACCAGGCACAGGAGTTTGGTTATGGATGGTTTGGGTACCTTGGAAACCCTTTGACTGCTGGGCACAGCTCGTGCCCACATTTTGGGTGGGTGAGAAGTGCCTGTCTCCCAGCCCTGTGCTGGAGCAGAGCAGCCAGTTGGTCTGTCCTGGTGTGCAGAGGACTGGGAGATGTAGCCCTGGGATGCTGGGGATGCTCAGTCCATGTGGGTGCAGCCCTGGGATGCTGGGGATGCTCAGTCCATGTGGGATGCAGCCCTGGGATGCTGGGGGTGCTCAGTCCTCACTGGAAGACCCCCTGAACACCAAATAACTTGCTCTGTGCACACCCCACGCACCCTTTGGGTACCACTGCAAGGTTGTAACACGGAGCAAACCCCAAATATTAAAGCATCCACCGGCACCTTCCCCAAAAACACCCCAGCAGAGGAGCTGCCGGAGGCCCTTCCCCGTGGCCGACAGAGCGAGGGAGAACATCTGGAAAGACGGGAAATGCATCCTCTTGCCCTGCCACGATATTGCTTGGCTCGACCAAAAAATAAATTGGAAAAGAAAATTGGCCATTGCATCAATTTGGGGGCGAGTTTATAAATCCTGCAGCTAAGCAATCCCCCCCGAAGATGATGTATCGTCGCATTAACCCGAGCGCCGCGTTCCCTGATTCGCTTTTATTGCCGCGGCTGGTGGCAGACAGAAAAACAGATTACACTTGAGATCAAATCGATGGGAACTTTATTTACTGGCCTTTTGGAACATGTATCTCTGGGCTTTATAAAAACATACGGCAGATGCCGTGGATGGGACTTGTCTCCTTGTTAAAAAGCAATTTTACCTGCCGGGAGTTCTCGGGCCGCGGTTTGTGGAGTTACCTTTTACCTGCTCCTCCAGATTTGTTTTCATCCCAGGGTTTGACAACTTCCTTAGTTAGAGGCCTCGTTGGTTTTCTTTGGGCTGTGCCATCAGTTGTTTAGGATACATGGGAAGGAGTAGGACTTTTATTCCAGGCAAGGTCCAGAAAAAAGTGCTTTTCTCAGGGTTCCTACTCCAGACTCAACTATTTTAAACTTAAGTTGTTTTTGGAAGAACCCTCTCCTGGCCAAGCCTCAACCCATGAGCTACAACTTCTTTCTGCAGCTGTCCAGGTCACTTCTTTAAAGCCATTTCCACGGTGGAATGAACTGGAGCTGAAAAGGCAGCTGGAAAAGCCCCCGGCTGTGTGAGCCATGGGATGATCCCCTCAGGGGTTCATGCAGCAGCTCTCTGTGCCCAAACCTGTGACCAGCACCCAGGGGTGCTGCCCTGGGGCTGGAGATGTCCTGCCATGGCACTGGGGATCCCAGCCATGCCCAGGGAGGGAAGGGCAGGGCAGTGAGCCTCTCTCAGGAGTTTGGGTTGTGCCTGGAGTCCACAGCAGAGTGCACTTGGTTATAGCCCAGCCCTGTCCCCAGTTCTCCCCTTTTTTTTGTGAGCACTTGGTGGCCGAGTTGGGGACAGTCCTGATTTATAAAGGGTTCTGTGCTCTAGGGGCTGGGGCCCATTATTTGGAAAAATCATTTGTATGAGCAAATCCATTAACTTTTAACAAAGGGAGGAGAAGGTCTGTTCAGTCTCCTGTGCTCCAGTTGTGTCAGGAGGAGATTTGCAGCTGGCTGAGAGGGCCCTTTTCCGTGGCACTCAGGTTCAATTCGAGGCTCATTAAAGAAGATGGTTTTAAGCAGAAGATTCCTGACAGTTTGTGTATCCTCGTTGGCTCGTGGAACCGTCTGGAGTTACGGAGCCACCAGAGTGTTTTTTCTCTCTCAGCCCTGTCTGGGCTCCTTAGAAACAATGGCCCAACATTCCTTCCCGATGCTGTCAGCCCCATATTATGGGGATTAGCCCAAGCCCCTGGTGATGAACCCCTCCCTTTGGCCTTGCTGGTTTGGGTTCCCATGCCCTGGGACCCTGCTGTGGCATTCCAACATCATTCCAGCATCCCAGCCCAGCAGCTCCCGGCGCCTGGGCCCGGCTCTGCAGCCAGGGGATGGTGGTGTGAGGGCTGTGAGCTACCAAAGTGTCTCTTTGAGGGCTGTGGTGTGGGGTGGTACAACCACAAACTGTGCATGCTGCGGGCTCTCTGTGCTCCTCCAGCCCTGTCCTCTGCTGACCCGCCCTCTGCGAGCGCTGCTGCTTTTTGGGGGGTCACTTTGGGATGTGATCCCTGAGCTTTGGGATGTGATCACTGCTTTGATTTCCAAGCCTTTTGAGGAGCTTTTCCCTTGATGTAAAGCACTGGAGTGCTTTAACAACACAGCACAGGGTGTTATTCCCCACTGGGCCCTTTCCCCACCGGAGGGGACCTTTGGGACAGCTGGTGTCACATGCCATGAGGGCCTCTTTCCATGAGCAATCTTGGCAGGAATGTCACTTCCCATTTGCCTCATTACCTACACGTTTGCTGGACCTTCAACCACCCCGGACAAATAAAATGTTTCCCTTCAGGCCAGGAGGGTGGGAAGAACCCACAGGTCACCCGGTCTCGTTGCTGTGTGTCGGCATCTCCGGCGTGTGGGACACACTTGTGACTGTTCCAGCAGCAAAATGTTTGAAGCAGCCGCTGATTTTCTCTTTGATCCCTGTAAACACTATACAGTAATCAAAGTTTAAGCTGCTTTGGGTGAAATAATTGCTTAACAATCATATAAGACAAAGTGATTCAACAAATGACAATTAGGACTTGTGATCTACGGAACAGATGCATTCAGTGTAGCATATTATAATGTGCTAATACGAGATTGACAGCACAATAATAGGAGAGAACAGCCACTCAGCCTATAATTCCAAACCAAATGTGAGGCTGTCCACAGAGCTCAAATCCGAACAGGCTGTAAAATTAGAGGTAAGAAGGCACAAGTTTCACAAAGACTCATTAGCAGGTTGGCTGTGAATTTCCAAGGAAGGAAGGGAGGGGGGGAGGAAAAAAAAAAAAAAATTCCTGCTGGAGGATTCACTCGTGATTGCAACCTCCGCCTGTCTATATGTTGGGAAGTGAGTAACCTATATCTCGCTGGTCTCGAGCAGGCTGGAGCTGCTGCTGTTCCCTGTTGGCAGCCAGGTTTTGGAGCAGAGGGTGGCTCCTGTGCCGGATCCCGCTGCCAGGGGACGGGATGCATCAGGCAGAGTTACTGTACAGCTCGGATACATGAACCAGACAACGGTGTGAAGGACCAAATGAAATCAAGACTGATATGAGCACGGAGCTCCAAGGGGCATTCCCCGTGGGAATTGGGCGCTGCCCAAGCCCTAAATGATACTGATGGGTGACAGGGGCACCCTTTAGCCCTGTCCATGGCGATTAAGGCAGCTGGGTTGGGCTTGCTCTTCTCTTTGGGTAAATCAAGAGACGGGGACATGTGCAGGAGTGGAGGTTGTCAATCCCCGGGGCCCTGCGTGAGCGGGGAGCACGTGCAGAGGCAGGAGCTGGGATCCATCCTCCCCGATCCCCTCCGAGGGCTGGATGTGCCCTGGAATGCGCCGCGCGTTCTGCTCTCTCCTTCCAGAGCTGCTTTTGGAGCCAAAGAGATCAAAGGAACTAATATTTTCAGCTCTGGTGACAAAACAGATTTCAGCTCGTCTTGTACTTCACGGGCACCCCGCACGTATTCCACTAACATATAATTTTGCCATATTTTAGTATTAAATAAACATGCCAGAAAAATACACTTTTTTTGTGCGTGGGGGAGGACGAGAAGGTTTGGTAATTAAAACTTCTATCCATCAACGCTTAACTCCGGCAGATAATTGTGTTGCTCCCGCAGATGTAGGGGTTTTTTGTGTTGAATTATCCCCGTTTTGTGTTAAAATTGGAGCTGGTGCTTGTGTTTGTGTGGAGACGGGATGCGCCATGGGCTGTCCAGGATTCCAGTGGGGATATCCCAGGGAGGGTGTGATCGTGCTCTGGTTGGGAATTTGCTGGGAATTTGGCTTTTTTTCCCCTTGGCTTATTGCATGGGCAAGTCCCTGTGACCACAGGGCATCTTTATACCCACTTTATTTTCACCTGTTAATCCAAAAGCTGCAGAGATGAACCTGCCAGGCTGGGCCTGTAATGAAGAAATAGGGATTTTATATTATGTTTTTCATTGGAAAACCAAACTGTGCTGTAGAAGCAGATGAATCCGTTGAAAATAACCCATTTCTTTTCCCCCCCCGCCCCATATTTGGCTTTTTTCTGGGATGTTCTGACTGCCAGCCACAGCCTGTGCTGCCCTGTGATGTGCCAGCGTGGGCACTCGGGGTTTGAGAGCCTTTAGCTGAGGTGACACTGGAGAAAAGGCTGCAAAGCTCAGCCCTTCCCCTCATTTAAACTCCCCTCCGTGGTTTATTTTTGAGGAGACCCTCAGGAGGTGCTGCCCCCACAAGACCTGAAGGCAGATGCCAAAGCCTGTCTGGGTTTCAGAGCTTCCACGGGGTGGTCGATGGCAGATCGATGAGCCCCGAGGGGGGGTGTCACACTCACTGTGTCTCCTGACATTCCCAGGACCTGCCTGGGCTTCTTCAAAAGGAATTAGTGGCATTTTGGGTGGGCAGGAGGGTTTATGGCAGCAGGCAGGTTCCTCCGGGTGCTCCTGGCACTTGTGCCTCGAAGATTGAATTTATGGGGTCTGAAATTATGTTTGATGGTTGGGGAGCTGGGCATGGCTGCCCAAAATCTTTCTCATCTTTCCTGGCATCCTCCTGCTCTCCCTGGAATCCTCCCCAGCTCCTCTGCCTGTGCTGGCACTGGGAATGGGTGGGAAATATCCCTCCTGCCTCCCCATTGCTGCTGCCCCTCATCAGCTGTAACCAGAGGGGGCAAACTGGAGGGGCAGGGACACTGTGGAGAGCTGGGAATGTTCCTGGCCCTGCTCCACAGCTCTGGCCTTGGGCTTTGTTTGAGCAGGGAAAGGCTCCAGGACCTCTGGAATAGTGGGTTGAGTGTACTGGGGGGTGTGTGTGTGTCTCTGCTCCATCACCCTTCCCATTCCAGGCAGGTGTCACCCTTCCTGCTCTTCCAGAAGGCTCTGGGTGCAGCCAGGCTCTCCTGGGATGTGCTGAGTTGCTGAGCATGTGGATGGAAATGCTGGGAATTGCTGGGTGCTGGTGGCTTGGATTTGGGAGGAGGGGGAGAACCAGGAGGGGAAGTGAAGTGTGGGAGAGGTATTTGCCATCCTAACCCTGATGGAGCCTTCCTGTAGGATTATCCAAGCATCTCCCACCCCCTCCCTGGAATGTGGGGTGGCTCCAGCCTGCTCTGAACCCAGTTTTGGCAGCAGAGGTTGTTGATGCCCTTCAGCAACCCTCGCCGGGTCCCTTTCCTTCAGGGAAACCTGCTCTGTCCTGCTTTCCCACTCCAGCTGTGCTTCCCCAGCATCACCTCCCACTCCAGGGAGCATCCCGGGGAGCTCAGCCTCACCACGGGGCTCTGAGCTGGGAGAAAACATCCCTGGGATCCTTCCTCCCCTGCAGCATCTTCCCCGGCGCCTTCCCTGCCAGCACAGGAGCCTTTTCCACGGATGAGTAATTCTTCCCAATTTGGGGGCTCCTTCCTGTGCTGTAACAACCCCCGAGCTCTCCTGCCTTTTTCCAGCTGCCAATCTGCAGCAGAAATTCCCCCTTTTTTTTTTTTTTTTTTTTTTTTCCCCCGGGCGGGGGGGGGGGGGCGGGGGGGGGGGGGGGGGGATATCTCGGTTATACAATCGGGGGTTGGGGCGACTTATTTTGGATCCCTCCTTCCTGCCTCCAAATTGCAGCTTCGAATGTGACAAGTTACAAAACACTTGAGTCATTTCTCTCTCTCTCTCTCTCTCTCTCTCTCTCTCTCTGTTGCGCTGCCTTTTTCCCCCACAAGGGTTTGAGTTGTTTTAAAGAGGGGAGAAAAAGGGGAAAAAAAGCAGGGAGGGGAAGGGGAGGGGGGAAAGGTGGCTCCCAGTGTCCCCCCCCAGCCCGGGGGGGCTCCGTGCAGCCCCCACACAGGGTAACTCGGAGGGCTGTTTATATAAGCTGCTCATTGCTCTGCGGAGCCGCAGCGAGAGGCTGCTGTCGATTCCGAGGAAAACCCACGTCTGCCCACGTAGGATCTCCCGAGCAGGGTTGTGTAACAGGCAGCCACGCTCTGCCAGGGGGGTCGGGAGATCCTGCTGGAGGGATATGGTGGATACCCGGAGGTAGAGGAGTGGGGACAGTCGGTGGTGCTGCTGTGAAAAAGTCCGTCTGCTTCGAGGCGCCGCCGCCTCTCTGGGGGGGTTGGGAGTGCCCAGGGGGTCCTGCCCTGGGCTGGCCTCACCTCCCAGCACGTATTTCAAACTCATTGAGTCATTAGGTGACTTTCCAGTCATTAGGTGACTTTCCAGCGCCTCTGTTTCGTGGGAGCTTGGAAGCAAAGGGATTTTTGTGATGAGACTCAGCGCCGGGCTCGAGGGAAATATGAGTGTCATGCTCTTGGTGGAGGGGGTGGCCTGATCCTGAGCATTCCCGGAGCTCCCCGCTGCCCTCTCTGGGAGTGGGGTGTTCAGGTTGGGCGTCAGGAGGAATTTCTTCATGGGAAGGGTTGTTAAAAGTTGGAAGGGGCTGCCCAGGGAGGTGGTGGAGGTGTCCAGGGAAGGACTGGACGTGGCACTCAGAGCTCTGGGCTGTGGGACAAGGTGGGGACAGGCCACAGGTTGGACCCCACAGCCTTGGATGGCTTTTCCAACCTGGATGATCCCGTGATTTTTTGCAGCAAAACCCCTTATTCGCCTCAATACCCGAGGGGGGGTCACACCCATCACTAG
This sequence comes from Corapipo altera, assembly GCF_003945725.1. Taxonomy (NCBI): domain Eukaryota; kingdom Metazoa; phylum Chordata; class Aves; order Passeriformes; family Pipridae; genus Corapipo; species Corapipo altera. Next base: position 105,184 of record NW_020885056.1, read on the forward strand.
GACCCTGCAGGGGCAGAGGGTTGTGTGTTACTGTTTCAATCCTTCTCCCTATAAACACGGGGAAAAAAAAAACCCAGCCAAGCTGGTGGCTTGTGTTGCTCCAGCCTCCGAGAAGCACTCTCTGAGTTCTGGGATTGGAGTTCTTTGCAGTGTTACATTTTTATCCAGATTTATTCATGCAGAACAGAGGCGCGGGGCAAGTCGCCCTGCACCGGGAGGAGCGCTGCTATACATAAGAATGCTCCTTCATTTACATCCTCCCTCCCTTTTCCCCACAATTGAACTATTCGGGGTTATTTTTATTCCTTGAGTGGTTTTTTTTGGGTTTTTTTTTTAATAATTTTATTTAATAAAAAAAAAAGGTGGGGGGGAAGGGGAGGAGGAAAAAAAAAAATCCACCCGTCTAAATTCACCTTATTTTTACTTCTATTAAAATTTCCCCTCCGGAATTTTTATCAGCCATAAAAATGAGGCACATGAGTGAAGCTTCACCCGAGGGGAGAGCCGAGGCCCGGGGATGAGGGGGAGGAATGTGTTTTGGGGCAAAGAGTAAGTTTATAACTATTTTTCTCTTAACTGGAGCAGTTAGCTGCACTGCAAGCCATTCATCTTCTGATTTAATAACTCATTCTCCCTGTGAGATGGGGTATTATAGCCCTGGATATTGCTTTTCTTGGGATCGAGAATCGAAGACGAGCCCACTTTTTCTAATAAAATGCGTTTTCATTGTAATTGAAATAATTTTCTGCTCCGTGCTTTCCCCCTTTATTTTGGGTTCTAAGCTCTGCTTTCCCCAAATCCCCCTTTCTGACCCGGCATCTATTTATTTCCCTTCCCAAACGATGGAAATACAACTCCCTCATTTCCCCCCATCCCAGGGGAGCTCGTGTGAGGGAGAAGTGCTGCTGTTTGCCTTGGGCTGCCTCTAATCAATTGATAAATCAGATATTATATAATATATAGTATATTTTGCTTCTGGAGGGGGGGAGTCTTCTCTGCTGCTGGATGGACTTTTGGGGCACCAAAGGGGAGGTTTATGACGATTTTCCCCCTTTTTTGTCACTTTTTTAGCAGGAATCCCTCCCCTGGAGGAAACATTTCCCCGTGCAGCGGCTGCTGCTGGTGCCTTTGGGGTGTGATGAGTTTGCAGGGCCCCGAGGAAGGGCTGGGGCAGGCAGGGTTTGGAGATGTGGAGGTTTTCCTGGGAGCAGAGGGTTTCCTGGGAGCAGAGGGAGCTCTCGGCTCGCGGCTCCGCCGCTTCCCTGCGCCGCCTCGCCGGGGTTAACATCCTTAAAACAAAACTTCTCCCTTTCATGTTCCCCTCGGCCTGACTGTCTCTTAACTAATCATTTGATCTCAGCATCTCTGAGAGAGAGAGAAGGTCGGGAATTAATGGGAAGGAGGAATTAAGCAGAGGATCAAAGCGGCTGCGTCGCGGGGCTGCGTTTTGGGGGGTCGTGGTGGTTTTAGGGGGGGGCATGGGGGACACTCAGGGTGGCAGCTCCTCATGCTCCATGTCCAGCTCCTCATTCTCCATGTCCAGCTCCTCGTGCTCCATGTCCAGCTCCTCATTCTTCATGTCCTGCTCCTCATGCTCCATGTCCAACTCCTCATGCTCCATGTCCAGCTCCTCATGCTCCATGTCCAGCACCACCCCAGGGAGCAGCAGGGGAGCAGTGACCCCCACTCAGAGGGTCCTTGCTGGGCTGCAAGTGTTCCATCACCCCGGGCTGGTGCTCCCAGGGCTCAGGGAGGTCTCTCCAGAGGTTTCCCTGCGTTTTTTGGATGCTGCAGGAAAAGCCACCGGCTTCCCACAGCTTCCCACAGCACCCAGAGCCCACGAACAGTGACAGGAATTCCCTCATTAAACAAATATTTGGCAAGGAGGAGGAGGGGAGGCGGCACCACCTCTGCCCCCACCATGCCACAGCCCCCCAAAATTCCCAGCCCCCCTCTGCTGCTGAGCCCCCAGCAATTCTGTAGCCCTCAAAGTGCTGCTGGTGACAAAGGGGAGACCTACAAAGCCCCTCTGTCCCCTGCAGTAACCACAACCTTCACACACTTGGTTTTGCCAGCAAAGATCCAGTATTTGGGAGAGGGATACCTGCAGCTGGATAAGTGGGGGGGATTCCTGGGGGGTCCCTACCTGAGCAATGGGACCCACATCCCCCCCAGGCAGTGGGCAGTGGCTGCACTCAGAGTTTAAGCCCCAGCAGATGCCACCTTTCCAGGAAAACCCTTTATGAAACATTTAATCACCTGCATCCAGGGTATAAATTGCACTTTGAGGGTTGTTCTTCACCGGGGCACGAGGCAGGACTGTGGCTGAGGTGCTGGGTGAGTGTCTTACACCCTTCCTTTGCCCACTCAGCTGCACCTCAGCACGCAAATAAATCTCCTCCACGAGGGAAACATGCAATTAAAACACCACCACACACACACACTCACACACTAACCCGTGGCAGTCTCCAAACAGTGAATTAAATAAGGATGGAAGGCGAATGCCAGCTCTGGCAAAACCCAAGGAAAGGAGCCATCAGCTCTCCGCATCGTCCTGGGATTTTGAGCCACGCCAATGGAATTTGGCCGCTTCATTTCATTCACTGTCAATCAGCGTCGCTGCCACTGATGCTTCCTCCTCTTTTTATATCCCCCATCTCTTTTGGCGCTGCCCAGAGCGCAGTTGTCTCCCAGCCAGGCAGCCCTCACCACCCAGCCATTAAATCAGCGGGAAAAAACCCAGCAGAGACGTCGCTTCTCAGACATAATAGTAAAAAAAAAAGGGGGCGTTTGGGAGGGGGGGGGGGGGGCGATGACTCCGGCTCTATTTCTGCTCTGATACGTCCTGGCACTGGTGGTGAGTGCTGCCCAGGCACAGAGCTGTGCCGAGCTGTGCCAGCCCATCACCTGCTGCAGGTGGCAAAGCGGGATGGGCAGGGAGGGCTCCTGCTCCATGCTGGGTTTTCCCGGCATCCCAAAACCCCCCTCCCTGGTCCCAGGGATTGGCTCTGCTTTGGTGCCAAACCCTGCCCTGGCACGGCCTTGCAGGGTCCTTGTGAGCTCCATCTCTGCACGGAGCAATTGGGGTGTTGGTGAATGGGACTGTCACACCTGATCCCTGAGCAACCTGATCCCTGAGCATCCTAACCCCAGAGCATCCTGACCCCAGAGCAT
>NW_020885056.1:108367-111949 GCF_003945725.1 Corapipo altera
GAGCATCCTGACCCCAGAGCATCCTGATCCCAGAGCATCCTGATCCCTGAGCATCCTGATTCCTGAGCATCCTGATCCCAGAGCATCCTGATCTCTCAGCATCCTAATCCCTCAGCATCCTGATCCCTCAGCATCCTAACCCAGAGCATCCTGATCCCTCATCATCCTGATCCCTCATTATCCTAACCCCAGACCATCCCAATCCCTCAGCATCCTGACCCCTGAGCATCCCTCTCTCCAACCATGGTGACCCCTGAACATCCCAACCTCCAAGGATCCTGACCCCTGAGCATCCCAGCCTTTGAGCATCCTGACCCTTGAATATCCCACTCTTTGAGTATCCCTCTCTCTCTCTGAGCATCCTGAGTATCCCAGCCTCTGAACCCCCTGACTCCCAAGCACCTCATCTTCTGAACCTCCCAGCCTTTGACCATCCTGACCCTCAGGCATCCAGCCTCCAAGCATCCCTGTCCCTGAACATCCCTGCCCCACACCTTCCACGGGGGCAGCTGCCTCCCAGCCTCTAAAATCCAGTGTTTTAATAACAGAACTCCTGGACTGTAAAGGGACTGTGGGGAGATGGGGGGAACAACTGTGTTCTCGAGGGTTATCAATTCAACCAGTGCTTCCTGCCCTGGATTTGGCCATTCCTAGAGCAAAACTGAGCAATGAGGATGGGACTGCCTTAATGAAAATGCCTGTTCCTGGGAGCACACTCCAGTGTGACCATCCCAACCCTGTGGTGTCCAAGGGTCCCTGAACCCCCTTTTTAGTGCAGGTGTTCTGCAGCAGCAGCGTGGCCCCGCTTTTGCACCAAGTCTCAGTGTGTGTTGTGAGTTCTGGGCTGTTGGGAGTTACTTTTATTGATTTCACAGGTTGTTTTTATTTACTGGAAGGAATTTATGTTTCAACACGGTGCTTGAGGAAATCCCACCCAGCTCATGACACCCCTGGGGCTGCTCCAGCCATGGGCAGGACACCTATGGAACTGTCCTGGGTGGAATTCAGATCCCAGCTTTTCCTACACAAAAAGAACCCCTTGGGGTGTGAATCCAAAACTTGTTGTCCCGGGGAACCGTCCCTGAATGGCTGCACATCCAGGGAGGGGGGTGATGGCTCTGGGGGGTTGTTTGTCTGGCAAACAGCATCAGAAATAAGTTGTGTAGCACTGGCACGGGGCAGCACAGCCTGGGCCAGGCACTGCTTTTTAATTCCAGAAATGTCACTGAGTCACGAATGACTCATAATTATAATGGGAGACATTTCCAACCCGGTGCATGACTCGGAGACGTCTTCCAGGGATATTAGGGCTGTTTGTAAAAGCCAGGCCTTGCCCTGGCGCTGTCCCTCCCTCCCTGGCTGTTTTTGTGTCCCCCCCTTTGCCAAGTGACAGTGTGGTGGCAGCTGGGATGAGGATGTTCACCCGTGTCCCGTGGGAGCAGAGGGATGCATTAACACTCCCCATCAGGTGACAGGTGTCTATTAAAGTGACTCCCATCACCGCTGCTTCTGGCCTGCCCTTGACCCAGGGCTGCCCTGGCAGACAGCTTTGTGTCGTAGGTGACCTCCGTGTGTGGCCTCGGTGCCGGGGTGGCCGCAGATCCCGGGATTTCGGCTGGCACAGGGGCCGTGCCCACCCCAGGGGCAGCACAGGGGGGGGCTGTGTCTGAACACCATCTGGGTTATCCCTCTCTCTGCTGCTGTTCCCTCCTCCTCCCAGCCAGGGAAATCGTCCTTCCTTATCCCTGGGGTGACAGGGAGGGGGACAGGTCTGGCTGGATCCCCAGGCAGCTCATCCTCACGGATGCGGCGGCACCCGGGGGCGACGCTCCCCTCGGAGGTGCCTCAGCACCTTCCTCTTCCCACGGCTCACCTCAGCCCAGCTCTGTGCCTCCAGAGCCAGTTAATTAGGCAGGATTGCTCTGAACTAAATTAGGGAGGCGTTTGGTCCAGTCAGACCAGTTCAGAGCTCCCGGGGTGCCTGGGGTGGGTCGGTGCCAGCGCTGTGCCCGGTGCGGTGCCCGGGGAGCCGTGCGGTTCCCTCCTCGCTGGAAATACTTTCCCACCAGATAGCATTAAATATTCCTGAGCCGTGAACATCTTGGACTGATTTTATTTTCCATAAATAAACTTGTTGGGTGATATTTGGAGATGGGCCTAAGCTGCAGAGCTTGGCCCAGCTCCCAAATCTCGCTGCTGTTTGGGCTCGAGGGGTTGGTTCAGGATTGTTTCGAGCTTTTTATTTCGGTTTTAAGGGGTTGGGATTAAATAGGTGCCCTCAAATGGAACCCTCTCGGTGCTTCCCTGAGATTCTTGGTCCCCACAAATGCTGTTGATGGGGGGAGAGGGGCCCACAGATGTCCCCTTTCCCTCCAGGCATGGCTGTAGGGTTATATCTACAGGTTGCTGTAGGGGCTGGGCCTTTTGGAAGCGGCGTTTCCAGTGGGATCAGCTGGATTCTGGACATGTCTTTAAGAGGTACCAAATCCCAGTTGCTTGGGTTAGGAGTGTGGATGCTCCACGTTTCAGGCACCTTGGGATTTTGGGGTGCAAACCCTTCCCCACTGCACGTGCCAGGTGCCCCTTGCCCAACCAGTCCCAGCTGGAGATGCCTCCAGTCTATCCCAGCTTCTTGCTGGAAGTTCGTTGCTTCCCAGATTAGACAAAGGGAAAAAAAGAGAGAGAAAAAAAAAACCCACAACAAAACCCCAGAACAATTCTGTTTATTTATTTTTCAAGGGGGAAAGGAAGCAGGAGAGCTGTAAGGATGTGTTTGCAAACGCACTCCTGGCCGGATCCGTGGGGCGAGGAGATGAGGGTTTAATTCCCTTCTTTTTCCTTCCCGGCAGGACCGAGCACTCTCTGCTTGTCCAACATGTGCCTGATTAACGCTGACAAGTACAGGATTGCTCTTTTGGCGAGCACACATGCTCCCCAAACCCCTGGCCGTCCCTCACCCTCGCCTTGCCTTCTTCTCCCTCGACCCTCGGGTTTATTCCCTGGGAAGAGGAGTCTAATCTGACCCGTAAACTCTGTCACATCCTCATTAACTCGGCCGTGGCTCCCCCTGGTCGCCTGAGGGAAGCGTCACATTTTTAACGAGGCTCTGAGGGGGCCGGCAGGGCGACAGCTCCCCTGTGACAGCCCTGGCAGGTTCCGCTCCCGCAGCAACCGGGGCCGTGCCGGCTGCTCCAGGGGCTGGGTTTGGCACCTGGATTTTGGGTGGTTTGTCCCGGCTGCTCCAGGGGCTGGGGTTGGCACCTGGATTTTGGGTGGTTTGTCCTGGCTGCTCCAGGGGCTGGGATTGGCACCTGGATTTTGGGTGGTTTGTCTCGGCTCCGGGGACTGGGTTTGGCACCTGGATTTTGGGTGGTTTGTCTCAGCTGCTGCTCCAGAGGCTGGGTTTGGCACCTGGATTTTGGGTGGTTTGTCTCGGCTCCGGGGACCGAGTTTGGCACCTGGATTTTGGGTGGTTTGTCCCAGCTGCTGCTCCAGGGGCTGGGTTTGGCTCCTGGATTTTGGGTGGTTTGTCCCAGCTGCTCCAGGGGCTGGGTTTGGCTCCTGGATTTTGGGTGGTTTGTC
>NW_020885056.1:111959-114841 GCF_003945725.1 Corapipo altera
GGCTGCTCCAGGGGCTGGGTTTGGCACCTGGATTTTGGGTGGTTTGTTCCAGCTCCATCTCACCCAGGATGCAGCTGCTGCCCCTAAACTTGCTGATGGTTTAAAGCCGAGCAGGGCACAGACCTGGAGTTGGTTTTCCATGAATTCCATGGGCTCAGCACATCCAAGTTCTTGGGAGAGCCCTGGGGTTTGGCATCGTGGCTCAAGATGAGCTACCCTGGTCAATTCTGCTTTTTTATCCCCCATTATTCCTAAATTGAAACACTTAGTAGTGAAATCCCACGGCAGGGTCCTATTCCCAAAGAATATTGTGAATATATTTATATTCCAAATTAATGTGACATTTATATATTTTGTGTATACTCCCAATACCTTTTATATATATGTGTATTCCCAATATATCTTTTATATATATATATATACATTCCCAATAAATTTTATATATATATTTCCAACATATTTTATATATATATGTATATTCCCACTAAATTTTATATATTGTATATATATTTCAATATATTTTATATATATATGTATATTCCCACTAAATTTTATATATATTATGTATATTCCCAATACATTTTATGTATGTGTATATTCCCAATGCATTTTATATATATAATATATATATTCCCATTATATTTTATATATATGTATACTCCCAATACATTTTATATATAGAATATGTATAGTCTCAATATATTATGCATAATATATGTTTCCTATATATTCTTAATATATATAATATATTATATATATTATATATATGTAATGTATACTCCCAATACATTTTATATGTATGTATATTCCAAATACATTTTTATATATAATATGTATTGTCTCAACATATTATATATAGTATGCATTCCTATATATTCCAATATATATATTACATATATTATATATTTGTTATGCATACTCCTAATGTATTTTATATATCTAATATGTATATTCTCAGTATATTATATGTATATATAATATATATATTATACTATATATATTATATTATATTATATATATAATATAATATTATATTATATATATATTTCCCATATATTCCTAACATATATAACATATTACATATATTGAATATTTAATGACACATTTGGAACAGGTTCCATGAGCTGTTTTATGCCCAGGGCAAGGATCCGTGGCTGTTCCATGTAAGACCAGCAGCTGATCCATAGGGATCTTGCTCCATCCTGGGAGCTCTTCTAACCCATTCTAATGCAAATGCGCATTAGCAGATAATCTGAATGTTGAGTGGATTATTTCACCCCCAGACTGAGCTGCTGCAAGGTGAAATTTTAATTTTTTTTATTTTTTTTTTTCCCCTTTTAATACACTGAAGCACAAAATAAAAAAACCCAACCTGCCACAAAGAAACCCGCCTCGGGATTGGGATTTATCCCCGGGGATAAATCCGTGCAGGAAGGACGATCTCCCTTTCCTTCCCAAGCCCAAAAATAAACGGAGAACTCCGACCCAGTGACACCCTCTAACAGCTTTATCTCATGTGCGCCGTAATTGCATCAGCAAACATTTGGGTTGTAATTAAAGCCAGGAGCCACTAAACCATGAGAAATCAATTAGAAGAGGATCCCGGCTGTGGGAGCAGCATCCCAGCCTCCTGCCTGTCCTGCTAAGATGCTGCTTCATCCTTTTTTTCCCCCCTCCCCTCCGAAAACAAACCCCACAGGGGGGGTTTGACCTGCCCCAAAGTGGGTTTTTGTTTTTCCCTGCCTGTTTCCTGAACGCTGGAGCATCCCTGGTGGTGGCACAGCAGCGCTGCTGGTGTTGAATTTGGTGGGTTTGGGGAGCCCAGGGATCGCCCTGGGTGCTGCAGGATGGGGGGGCAGAGGCAGCATCCCGGGATCCACATGGAATGTTGGGCTTGTTTTCAGGAGCCAACAGCAGGTTGGGTGGTTGGTTAAAGGCACCGGGCTCAGCTCCTGCCAGGAGCAAATGGAAACATTCAGGAATGTGTGTTATATAGGGCAAGGTTTGGATTTTTGGGTGGAAACAGGGCTGTGGGATCCTGCTGCAGGGATCCAGCCCTGTTTGGGTATAAACTGGGAAGGGCTGTGGGAATCCAGCCCCGTGCAATGCTCAGCTGAGGCTTTGCTTGGTGTGGGTCTAAAACCCTCTCTCGCCTCAGAACCAGCTTTTTGCTCAAACCATCACCCCCAAAAACCAGGAACTGGCTGGAGGATGCCATCCCCCTCCACCCTGCTCCAGCCACAGGACACTTCACCCCGGGAGACGCATTTCCCGAGCGCTTGGGAAAAAGCAGCTGAATCCACCAAAACAAACCCTTTCCCTGCACGTGCAGCTCCTTCCCCTGGGAGAGACTGAAAGAGAGACTGAACCACATGTGACAGATGTTAATCGCATCATTTAATGCACTCCTGGAAGGCACTTGGATGCAGGGATGGGGAGGAAGAGGAGAATAGACTATTGTCTCCCGTTTCCGCCAGCACCCACGGGGGAATAGATAACCCCGGGATACACAATCCACCCAGGGTTTGATACGAGGGTGGGAATGGCAGCTCTGAAATTCGGGAGTTTTCCGGTGCCTCCGTGGTGGATGTGCCCGTTTTGGTACAAAGAGATAATTAAAAAGGGCGGAAAAATCACTTTTGGTTTGTCCACAGCTTCCCAAAGGGCTGGTTGGGGGGATACGGGAGAGGGGGAAATAGGGATGGAGGGATCACACCTGATCCACACCTGAGCATCCCTGGACTGAATCAGGGATACAGGGAAAGGGAAATAGGGATGGAGGGATCACACCTGATCCACACCCAAGCATCTCAAACAGGGGATACAGGAGAGGGAGAAATAGGGATGGAGGGATCACACCTGATCCACACCTGAGCATCTCT
>NW_020885056.1:114851-119830 GCF_003945725.1 Corapipo altera
GAAATAGGGATGGAGGGATCACACCTGATCCACACCTGAGCATCTCTGGACTGAATCAGGGATACAGGAAAAGGGAAATAGGGATGGAGGGATCACACCTGATCCACACCTGAGAATCCCTGGACTGAATCAGGGATACAGGAAAAGGGAAATAGGGATGGAGGGATCACACCTGATCCAGACCTGAGCATCCCTGGACCAAGCATGGATACAACAGGAAAACAGCCATGGAGGGATCACACCTGACCCACTCCTGAGCATCCCTGTAGCAAATGAGGGATACAAGAGAGGGGGAAATTGGGATCCATATCTGAACATTCCTGTACCAAATGAAGGATGCAAGAAAGAGGGAAATTAGGATGGAAGGATCATGCCTGATCCACACTTGAGCATCCCTGGACCAAACACCTTCTTGCTTGGCCTGGGAAATAATGAAAACCCATCCAATACCCACTGTCAGCTGGAGAAGGGTTGTTTGCTGGCAGCAGGGAATTACATTTCCAAGGCAGAGGCAGCATCCCATGGGCTTCTTCCCTGATTGAATTCCCCCTTGGTGACCCTGGAAGGTAATTGCAGCAAAGGGGAGCCGGGGCAGATCCCACCCGCCGTGGAAATCAGCGTCTCCCTCCATCCCCAGACCCGGGAAGAAATTGAGGGGAGATGACTAAAGGTCCCTTAAAAAGTAAAGGACTTATTGACTAATAGATTTCTTAGTCATGAATTCCCCGTGCTCCATATGTACCCAAATCAGAGCAATTATGGATTTAAATGGAGCTGGAATCCGTGGAGCAGAAAATGCTTGTTTTAGCGTGAGATTGGCCAGAGGTGAAGGACCTGTGAAACCCCTGGTAATGAAAGCTCTTCACAGCTTGCCGTGTTCCACCGGGGAATAATTGCCTGCAGTCTGTGATACGGATCCGGCTGCGTTAATGATGCCCCTGTTCCTTTTCATAGGACTCATTTAAGCTTCCCATTTTTCCGGGATTTCAAAGCAACGAGGCATCGTGGGAATTAACGCATTAACGTGGACGGGGTTTTTTTTTTTGTTGTTGTTGTTGGGTTTTTTTCTCTCTTGGAGTGTCTCAAATATTATTTTGAAAGCTTTCGAGCCGGGGATCGATTCACAAAGCGATGGGGATCGGGAGCCTTGGGAAAGGGGTGGCTGGAGGGGATGGAATGTGGCAGGGGTGTCATCGCCGCCTCGATCCCGCTTTATTTAACGCGGCAGGATGGATTTATCAGGACAAAACATGCATTAGGAATTACCACCAAAAAAAAAAAAAGAAAAAGAAAATGTTTTGGATGGGAATAAAACTCCCAGTAACTTCCAAATGAAACCCACATCCAAGGGAGACAGTTGGCTTCTCTTCTTAGTTTATTATTAAATATTTGACTAGGGAGGGAAGTTCTGAGCTGAGCATCTTTTCCCTCCTGTTCCTGGCAAGAGCAGTTTGTGTGCAGGGTGGGTTAGCTCTTGGTTGTTTTCCCAAAGCGGTTTCCGGGGGTAGATGGGTGTAGGTTTCCCCCATTATTCCTAAATTTAGGCACTTTTTAATGAGGTCTCACTGCAGGGTCTTATGCCTAAGTAATATTTGGAGTGTATCTATATTCCCAATATCCATCTATCTACTTATCTATCCATCTATTGGGAATAAATTCTATATGGAAATATTTGGAATACATACAGAAACATACATAGAAACGTACAAATATATATTCTATATGGAAATATAGGATATATAGAGGATACATGTAGAATATATATATAGGATATATGTAGAATATATAGAGGATATATGTAGAATATATATATAGGATATATGTAGAATATATGGAGGATATATGTAGAATATATAGAGGATGTATGTAGAATATATATGAGATATATGTAGAATATATGGAGGATATATGTAGAATATAAATGGGATATATGTAGAAATATATAGAATATATTCTATATGGAAACACAGAAATATATAGAAATATACATAGAAATACATAGAAATATGTAGAAATATGCATAGAAATATAGAAATACACATTCTACATGGAAATATGTAATATATATAATATATATATTTCTATTGTATTTATATAATAAAATAGAATATTTATGTTCTATTATAGAATATAATATATTCTATATATAGAATATATATGGAATAGAATATTTATATACTTATATAATTATAAAAGTATATAAATATATAAATATATATTATGTAATATATATTATATATATTATATACAGAATGTATTTTACATAGAATATATTCTATATATTCTATATAGAATATATATAGAATAGAATATTTATATATGTATATAATTATATAAGTCTGTAAATATATAAGTCTATAAATATATAAGTCTATAAATATATAAATATATAATATTATATTGTATATTATATATATTATATTGTATATTATATATATTATATACAGAATGTATTCTATATAGAATATAAAATATATTACCATATATCTTACATTTCTGTAAGGTATATCTGATATGTATATTCCCTATATATTCCTGATATGTTATATATGGTGCACAGGGGTGGGGAGAAGGCCCTGCCTGTGCTTTTGGATCCTCACAACTCGGAAGCAGCAAATTCCCAGCGCTGGGAGGGCGGGGGGGGGGGGGTTGGCAGCAGGTAAATGGATGTGGTGGGTGGGCTGACGCTTCCTCCCCGGGGATGGAGCCGGGCAGAGCAGCTCCTGCCGCTCCCAAAAACGCTTTAATTTCCCCCCCCCGAACGCAGCAGAGAGCTCTTCTTCCCTCTCCGGCTCAGGCTCCCCAGGGGCTCCGGGATTAATTTGCCGGGGTGACCCTGGGGGCCTTGGCGGGCTGACCCCACGGCCCGAGGGCAGGCGAGGGAGCAGAGGGGAGCGGCAGCCGCTGATAAGGAGCTCTCGGGGCACTTGGGAGTTTGGCCGAGAGGGAAATGGCATTTCCAGGGAACTTAATCACCGCCGAGATTCAATTACAGCTTCACCCCCCCCGGGAGCAGCACGGTGCTGTGTCACCCCCCCGGCGTGTTACTGTCCCTCCCCTGCGCTGCCACAACCCCACCCCGGGACCTCTGTCCTCCTGCACGGCCCCGGGGGTCCCTGTGGGGATGGAGAGGGGTCAGGGTGGCAGCGAGGGGTCGAGACGTGTTCAGGAATGGTCAATGAGAGAGCTGGGAGCTTGTAGGAACGGGAGTTTATCCTGCTGTTGCTCCTGTAGGGAATCAGGCTATGGTTTCTCTTTTGGAGTGGGGAAATGGAGGCAGCAGTGGGATTTGGGACCGTGGGGGGGGGAGGGTGTTGTGCCCACTGTACCCTCTTTGCACAGGGGTGAGCATCAGCCCAAATGAAGAGAGCACAGGGAATGGAGCAGATCAAGGCAGCTCCTGTAGGACCCTATCAATGTCTGGATGCTTTTTAAGGCTGATCCCAGGGGATGGTGAGGAGCTGGGAAGGCACCTCTCCTTGTCCTGTGCTGTGGAGTGTCATGAGATTCCTTACAAAGGCCACAGGGACATCTGCTGTGACAGGGGACACGTTCTAAAGAAGGGTATGATCAGGTCACCTGGATTTCCTGCAGCCAGGGTCTGTCCTTGTCCCCACGTCCTCCTAACTCAGAATCCCAGAATCATCCAGGCTGGAAAAGCCCTCCCAGCCCATCCCATGCCCACCCTGTGCCCCATCCCCACCTCGTCCCCCAGCCCAGAGCTCTGAGTGCCACAGCCAGGCCTTCCCTGGGCACCTCCAGGGGTGGGGACTCCAAACCTCCCTGAGCAGTTCCAATGTTTAACCAACCCTTTCCAGGGAGAAATCCCTCCTGATGTCCAACCTGACCCTCCCCTGGCTCAGCTTGAGGCCGTTCCCTCTCCTCCTGTCCCTTGTTCCCTGGCAGCTCCCCCCTCCTGTCAGGGAGTTGCAGAGCCAGAAGGTCCCCCCTGAGCCTCCTTTTCTCCAGGCTGAGCCCCCCCAGCTCCCTCAGCTGCTCCTGCTGCTCCAGCCCCTTCCCCAGCTCCGTTTCCCCGTGGCCAGTTTGGCAGTGGGACACATGTGCCAGGTGTTTGGCACCATCCACAGCCCTGAACCCGGCAGGGAGCCGGGATTGTGACAGTGGGATAATCCCCTTGTGCTGGAGCTGCCCGTGGAACTGCTCTTTATTGTCACAGAGCAAGATCTAATCCAGACAAGAAGAAAACACTCATTATTTAATTTTCCCCAGTATTTTTTCCGTGCTCATGGGATTTTAATGATATTAATTATTATTTAATTTGCGCTTTGGCAATGCATTTGTGCTGAGCTATTCTTGTATTGGAGAGACAGCGATGCTCGGTCCCTTTTGCATCTCCATTCATGCTGCCAAGCTCCAGCCCTTCCTCCCAGGTATCCATGCATCCCCCCATCCCATCTGGTCTTCTCCCAGGTGCCCATCCCTTTCCCAACCCCATCCCATCCTCATTGTCCTCCTCCTCCTCTATTTTATTTTCTTTTGGAATCTCTGGCCACTGGACTCCAGGTGGGAAAACCCGAGCAAAGGGCTGCCAGGATTGTCAGCTCAGAGTCCCAAAGTGGAGGAGCTGGTCCCTCCTGGGTGTTCCTGAGGCAGGAGCATCCCTGTGCCCCATCCCCAGGTGAGCATCCCTCTGTCTCCAGGGGAGCATCCCTCACCCAAGCATCCCTCCATCCCCGTGCAAGCATCCTTCCATCCAGTGGGAGCATCCGTCTATCTCCATGGGAACATCCCTCCATCCCCACATGATCATCCCTCCATCTCCACCTCTCCATCCCCATTTTGAGCATCCTTCCATCTCTACCCCTCCATCCCAACCCCTCCATCTCCATCGAGCATCCCTCCATCGAGCATCCCTCCATCCCCATGTCAGCATTCCTCCATTTCCAAGGGAACATCCCTCCATCCCATCCCTCCATTTCCTCATGAGCATCCCTCCATCCCATCCCTCCACTTCCAAG
>NW_020885056.1:119840-120028 GCF_003945725.1 Corapipo altera
CTCCACTTCCACCTGGGCATCTTTCCATCCTGTGTGAGCATTCTTCCATCCCCATCCTTCCATGTCCAATATGGGCATCACTCCATCTCCACCGGAGCGCCCCTCCATCCCCATTCCTCCATTTCCAAGGGAGCATCCCTCCATCCCCCTCCATCCCCCTCCATCCCCCTCCATCCCCCTCCATCCCC
>NW_020885056.1:120038-128919 GCF_003945725.1 Corapipo altera
GCCAGCTCTGCAGCCCCACTTCCCCAGATAATGAGAGCGAGTTTAAAAAACTTAAAGCCTCTTCCTGCCCGCGGTGAGTGACACAAATGGAGTTCATATTTAATCATCTGTTAACTCGTTGTCTATTATAGCTCTTTAATAGCACCAGAGATATTCTTAATGAAGCATGATTTAAGGTATTTACAGCTCTAGGACCGACAGACATCACTCACAGTGTGCAGGTAATGAGGCGTAAAACAGCTCTGGAAACCGTAAAAATGGGAGAGAGAGAGCGAGGAGGGAGGGGAAGCAGGCGAGGAGTTGGGAGCTGAATTGTTCCAGGGTTTGTTTTAAAATGTTTAGGCATTTAAAGTCATTTCAGCTTTCCCGAGGTGTCTGGTAGCACAGAGTTCAGCAGTTCCCAGGGCTGGTAACCCCTGTCTTGCCAGGAGGAGTCCGAGCCCCCGATGCTCCCAAGCCATTTGCTGCACGGATGGGAAGGGAGCAGGGAAAAAGCTTTTTGAGGGTCCCCAAGGGCCCTGCGGGTGCATCAGAGCAAAACCTGGAGTTTTTGGGTGCACTTTTCCCCCCTGGTGCCGTTTGCTTTGCCCACTCAGTGACTGGGATGGAAGTGGAACAATGACCCTTCCCTTTGCTGGGTTGCAAACGCCACCCTGTGCAATCTTTTTATTTCTTTTTTTTTTTTTTTTAATTTTTTTTTTTTTATTTTTCCCCCAGAAAAAAAGAAAAAAAAAAAAATTAAAAAAAACCCCACCCGAAACCCAAGCCAAGTTTTGGAAAATAATTTGTGACGGAGGTGCCATTTTGCATCAAAATATTTGTGTAGGAAATGTCAAATGTCACCAATCCATGTGTCCCCTCGTGTGATGGTAATTGGGCTGGAAGGCTGTGCTCTGCCACCGCGGCCGCTCGCCTCCTCCTCCTCCTCCTCCTCCTCCTCCTCCTCTCCGCTTCCCGAGCTCATCCCGGCTCCCCTGCCTTCGGAACGGCCTCGGTGTCCCTGTCCCCAGCCTGGGGACACCTTGCGTGCTGCTCATTAGCGGGTGCTGCCCAAAGGCCGGGAAATAAAATGCTCCTGGAAAAAAAAAAAAAAAATAGGATGGGAACGGAGCAGCAGCTCGGCAGCTGGGGTGGGGAGTTCTCGGGGTGTTAATTCCCTCCTGGATTTCTCCTCTGGCAGGAGGATGGGGTTGAAATGTGCTGCCCTGTCCCCCTTTGACGATGATCGAGGTGGGCTTTAAACGGGGGAAAATCAGGGTGTGAGCCACAGCAGGGTCTCTGAGCGAGGAAGCACAGCCTGTTGCTTTCCTCTCTCCCCAAAAATGATCCAGAGGCACAATCCACCTGTATTTCCAGCATTCCCTTTGGAAGATTTATCCCACTTTCTGCCCGGTTGTGTCGAGTGTGTAGCACACCCATTGCAGTTTTATTGCACGGAGCTGGTTTAATCTGCCACGAGGGGAAAAACAAACTGTCCTTTCATTGCAAATAATCCACCCCTTAGAGCATCCTAGGGCCTTAATCTGGGAACAGACCTTTAACACGCTCCTTAACACCCCTGGATGAATCAATTCTCATTAGAACATTCGGCTGCATAAATATTTGACCGGTGAGCGAGTCCCAGGGGAGAGCAAAGGGATGTGGGGAGAGTTGCAGCGTGTTGGAAAGTCAGTGAAGTTCCCTTGGGCAAGTCCTGCGGAGCAGGGTTCATTTTGCTGACCTATTTCTGCCCGTGGAAGTGGTGAGGGGCAGGTTTAAAATAAGAAGGTGAAATCCTGCCACGCTCGGCAGCTCCTTCCTGGAGCCACAACAACTCGGTCGCAAACAATTTTTTTGCCACCGAGGAGGGAGCTGGAGTTTCTCTTTGGCGAAGCAGCAGCAGCAGTAGCAGAATTGCGAACTCGGTGCCTGTTATAGAAACTTTTTAGTACTGGGGACAAGCCAAGAAAGGAGCCCAGATTGACTCTCAGCTGGTGCTTGCGGCGCTTCCACCTCGCGGGAGCAGCGGCATCGCTCCGGCTCCTGCGCTGGTGGGACATGGGTTGGACCCTTGAGACGTCCCTTAGGAGAGCTGCAGTTATGTTTCCCAAGGCTCTGAGTACCTTTCCCACCTTCCCTGCCCATCCAGGAGCTCGTGCCCCGCTCTGGGAAGTCGTGTTGGGTATATTTAGTTTTTCTGGTTTGTGGTTGCATAAACCCGGTTCTTCCCTGGCTCCGGTGTGGGCGCTGCCTGCTTGGGATGCACCTCCTCATCCCATCTCCACACCAAAGGGACTGGTCTGGATCGTCTCGTGCCGTCTGTCACCCCAAAATCCTTTCCAGCAGGATAATATGGGATGTTGAAATGCCAAGGAGGTGGAAGACCCTTTGGCTCAGATACCATCGTAACCCGTCGGTGCCATGATTTGCTTCCACAGCAGCTCCCTGCCTGGGGACATTCCTTAGGAGTTGGGAAGGATATGTGGGTGGCAATGGGACAGCTGGAAATCTAACCTCATCCCGTGTGTGGTGAGGGGTTGGGCACTTCCAGGAGGGAACAACACGTGCTCCAGGCGGGCGTGCACAGGGAACAGCTCCGAGGGATGGAGGAGCTGGGGAGGATCCAGGTGGACTTTTCTAAACCATCCAAAGCCGCCTTGGGAAACAGGTGCTGGGCCGGGTGCCTGGCTGGGGCTCTGTCCCTTAGTTTTGGGACAGAATTCCTAAGGCAAGCAGGGCCAGCAGAGCTGAGCACGATCCATCTCCCCTTCCCACCCAGGAGGAAGCGCCCTTGGAGCCGTTTTTTCTCCACGCCCTGGAGAAACGGATGCCAGCGGGATGCCGTGGGCACCACTGGGCTCATCCAGCTGCATCCCCAGCCCAGCAGGGGCACCCCCAGCAGGGCAGAGCCCCCACGGCCACCCCGGCGCTGCCGAAAATGCCGGAGCACTGCACGTGTGGCGCTTCCATGTGCGCTGGTTTCCAAGGAAACCGCTCGCTCTACATGTGTGTCGCTTTAACACCCTATTTGCTTTCATTTGGATAAGTCTTTAATTCCTGTGCAGCCCTGGCTCCGCGGGATCTGTTGAGCTCTCTGTGTGTGTATCCCCGGCGCACAAATCCCTCTCCTTGCCCGCCTGCCTCTTGGAAAAGTCCCTGCCTGCTCCGAGCAAGTTTCCTAAACCTGTGCCTAATTGGAGAAGCTAATGCTCTCTGCAGGAATAACTGGATATTTTGCTGCCGCTTCCCTCTGGAAACAATTAGCAGGGAAAATGTGGGATGCAGCCCTGGTGTCACCTGCCACCAGCTCTGCTGCCCCGGCTCCGTGTCGGGTGGTGGAGCAGGGCAGGATGCCCGTTCCCAGGGATGTGGAGGGCAAAGCTGGGGGGTGAAGCCATGGCTCCAAGCCCTAGGGAAGGCAGCAGCTCCTTGCAGTGGTTAAATGGTAATTTTAATGTGTCCCAGGGTGAGGAATGGCCAGGGGAGCAGGGAAGGGTGACCCTTGGAAGGGTGACCCCATCGGTGTCACACGTCAGCCTGGAGAAGAGAAGGATCCAAGGAGACCTGAGAGCCCCTTCCAGTGCCTAAAAGGGCTCCAAGAGAGCTGGAGAGGGACTGGGGACAAGGGATGGAGGGACAGGACAAGGGGGAACGGATCCAAACTGCCAGAGGTCAGGGTTAGAATGGGATATTGGGAAGGAATTCCTCCCTGTGAGGGTGGTGAGGCCCTGGCACAGGTTGCCCAGGGAAGCTGTGGCTGCCCCTGGATCCCTGGAAGTGTCCAAAGGCAGGTTGGAGCAACCTGGGCTAGTGGGAGATGTCCCTGCCCATGGCAGGGGGTGGAATGGGATGAGGTTTAAGGTCCCTCCAACCCAAACCATTCCAGGATTCCATGACATTGGTGGGACACACCACGTCCCCACTGGGTCCCGCACACCAGCAGCTCCTCCATGCCCTGACTGAGCAGGAAAGGGTGGCAGGGCTTTGGGGGTGCTTTGTTACCCCCAATTTTCATCTGTGGCAGCCCAGAGTGGCTTTATCTTCCCTCTCCCCCTTCCTCCCTTCCCTCTGCACAGTAAAATGCCGCCTGTTCTTCCGCACTGGAGGAATTTTCTGATCTAAAGCCACTTTCCTGCTCTCCAAAAATCCCCGGGGCTGGTTCATGCTTGTAAAGCTGAGCAGCTCCCGTGTCACTCCGGGCTGGCTCCCGTCTGCAGCCCTGACAGCAGCTAATGCTGTTAGCCTGTGTCGAGGAGGGATTTCAGCATCAAAAAACCCCCGAAAATCACCAGCACTCAGGCTGCTGTTGCTGCCAAACAGCAAAAAAACACACCTACCCCGTGTTTGGGGTGCCCAACAGTGCTTCAGGACGTCGGGGAGGGGGCTGTGGGGTGGTTTTGGTGCAGCCCCAGGAGCTGGCGCGGGCTGTGACACACCTTAAGCAGCCGGGATTAACTCGGGTCGTGGAGGGCTTTGCTATCTTTAGGTGGAAGGTGAGGGATTGTGGCTCTTAGGGTGGCCAGCAGGTAAGGAGAGGGAAAAATCCCCAGTGGCAGCCCAGCTCAGGGCCACTGACCCCGGGGACCGTCCCCACGGGGGTCTGGCCTCGCCGGCCCTCGGCCGCGTGCGGCGTCACCTTTCTAGGCCACAATCTGTCCCGAATTCCCAGCCTGCTGTTAGCTTCACTTGCACTCTATTCTCGTGTTTGCTGTTATTTTTTAACACTTTTTTTTTTCCCTTTTCATTTTTTTCCCTTTTTTTTTTTTTAATTTTTTTTTATTTTTTTTTTTTTTTTTTTTTTTTTTGCATAAAAGCACTATCCTCTCCCCAGAGCCTGCCTGGAGCGAAGGCATGGTCTGTACAACTGCAATTATTTCGAAGAACAGATGGAGTGAGGAGCAGAAAGTCTGTTAATAGTAATAGAAATGCTACATGTTAACCTGGACAGCACACGATGACAGTCCCATGACTACACGTTCTGTTCCCACCAGCTGGGCTCCGAGCGGAGCCGAGAGATTCAGCTCAGCTCCCCACCCTCCCCAAAGTTAGAGCTCAAATTCCTTCACACTTCCAGCGTAGGGTTTTTGGGTTGTCGGGCTTCTTCTTTTCCCCCCCTTCCCCGCCCCTTCCTTCTCCTCCTTCCCTTTCAGCGCCACGAGGAATACGTTGCTGGGGGATTTTTTTTCTGGGATGCTGCAGCTGTGGGAGTTCATGAGGAGGGAGGTGGTGGCTCTGCCCTGAGGTCCTGACCTTCGGCCTCACGTGGTGACACCACCACACCCCCTTGTCCCATATCTGTGTGGTTGGTGTAACCTACTCCAGGCTGGGATTAATGGACCAGGGCAGCGGCACGGCCACGCTCTCAGGCAGGGGGGTTGCATGAGTTTGGGATTTTCTCTGCAACTGTTGCAAGCTGGTTGCTAAATGGTTGCTAAATGGGTTGAAATCCATGTTTTCTGGTTAAACTGGTGCTTCTCGTGGAGGTGGAGTCTGCAGGGGGGGGCTGAGGGATGCGTGGCTCCGGTGGGATGCCCAGGGAAGGGGGTACAGGGGGTCTCTGGCTATGTCAGTACCCCCGGGGCTCCCTTGCCCCATTTACCCCAACCAAGGGTTGGGAAATAGAGCAAAAAAAAATATTGTGTCAGCCCCAACAAGCTCGCTGTGAAAATCCCAGCCTGGTTTCACAAGCGACCAGGGGATGTAGCCACAGAGCTCCAGCTAATTTCAGTGGGAATTGCATGGCTAAATCCCACAGCTGTTTATGAAACCTCCACCCTGGAGCGGCGAGTGGTGCCACTGGTGAGCTGACAGACGCACCTGGAGGTTTTATTAGGATATAGATCCCTTAATCTGGGTGCTTGCAGGATAATCTGGTGCCTGAGGTCCTGCCAAATCCCCGGAGATCAGCAGGTTTTCTATCCACAGCCTCCCTCCAGAGGTCACTTCAAACCCAGCTCCATCCTCAGCAGACCAAAATATCCACGTTGTCTCAGTGCTGGTGGCACCTTTGGGTGCTGGGCACCTGCAGTGGGGACCTGAGGTGGGCTGTGGGGGTTTTCTGGGGGCTGAGCCAGTATCATCCATAAATCCCAGCTCTCTCTGCCCACTTCCATCACCCAGAAGTGGTACAGGACCCATTGGATGTGTGGCGAGGCAGCGGCTTTGCCTTCTTGCAGCATCCCTGGAACATCTTTTAGTTATTTTGGGGGGTGTGAGGTAGAGTTTGGCTCCTCACAGCCACCCCTGTGGACCCTTGGATGTCCAGCCTGTCCCTGACCACCCAAAAATATCCCATCACCTCCTCCCAGGGACTCTGGTTGTGCCACACCGCTCTGCCCTGTGGAGATGTGGTTGGAGGATGGCTGGAAGCAGAGGGAATTCCCCATGGTGCCTTTTATTTAGAGGAGGCAGAAAACACATTTTTTTCCTGTGTTTAAAGAGATTCAGACCATGAGGAGTAAATCCTCCCAAGCAGGTTTGTGGCCTGCCCTGGTGCACGTTCCTCGCTCACCTCTGTGTGTTTAACGTGGATCAACCATCAAAGTGTGCTTGGGGAAGGGTGGAAAAACATGGATTTGGGGGCTGATAGAGCCCCTGGGGGGGGGGCTCTTCCTTGCTCACACACTGTGCCCACAGTGCTCTGCTCTCCTCTCTTTGCAGAACAAGAAGTACGTGCTGGTCATGGTGGATCCCGACGCTCCCAACAGAGCCAACCCCCGGCACCGGTACTGGAGGCACTGGGTGGTCACTGATATCCTGGTGAGTCCCCTGTGGGGTCCGTGCATTGGGGTCCGGGCAGCTTGGGGCATTCCTGAGCATCGGGGTGCATCCTGGATTCCCATAGGATGCACATCCCTCTCGGTGCAGCAGCATCTCAGCGAAATCCCGAGGGACGAGTGTTTGCCAGAGAAATGTAAATGGTGCTGGGCGTGTAGGTAGGGAAGTGCTTCCTCAGGCTATATAGAGCCAGGCTGGTCCAAAAATATTGCTGTTGGGGTTTGTTGGGTTTTTTTTCTTTCCTTCTTCTTCTAAGGAAATGCTGGAAAAAAAAAAACAACACCACTTTGCCAACTCCCCACCACCAGTTTTCTGTGTGGAGACAACCCGTCGTTTCAAACAGCTCCTGCTGCCGGGTGGTTTTTGTGGTTTAAAAAAGTGGTTTGGGTGAAAAATCTGTATTCCCTTTCTGGTTTTTATTTTTTGGGGAGGAGAAAAGCTTTTGAGTCTGGTGAAGCAAACAGGAGGAAAATGGGTTTGGGCTGAATTCTGGTGCTTCCCATCTATGGGATGAGTCCTTACCCCTGCTCCCGAAATGTCCCGGTGTGTCGTCGCTCTCCTTTCAGAAATATTTTGGAAAATCAGTTTGTTCCTCTCCTGCTTGCTTTTATCCCTTAAAAAATGAGATGTTTCAGCCCTGAATCAATCTAACTAATAATCTTAGTACTAAAGCCTAATTAAGATATCAATTAATTTGCAGCGAGCATTTAACAAGAAATATCTCTTCGTTCTCCTCTATTATTCTCTGAGATTACTGCTGAGGGCTCTTTGTACAGATACCTTAATTAGACTTTTTATTGTTAATGGGAATATTAAGCAAATTAAAATCGGATATTAATACTTTCCATGAATTTCATAATTGGCTGAAAAATAGAAAGCGTTGGGAATAATTGCAGGAATTTGTGTACAGGGCTTATTTTTTTGTTGTTGTTGTTTTGTGTTTTAATCCTTCACAGAAGCCCTTCTGCATTTCTAACAACAGGGTCCTGAAAGTCTCTCATTAATTTTAATATTTACTGAACGCAAAGGAGCCCAAGCTCTTGTTTTTCCTTCTGTACCCAGATCCTTCCGAGGCTCTTGCTAATTATTGTGGTTTTCTTTTTTTTTTTTTTTGGTTTTTTTGAGTATAAAATCATTTAAGCAAAGAAGGGACTTGCAGGATTAAAACCTTCAGCACGAACTGAAGGTGCTTTATTTGTTTTTCCCCTGGCATTTGGGCGACTCAGTTTGTGATTTGTAAGGTCAGAAATTCCTTGTCAGGCCACGCAGGAGGGCGGGAAAAGGAGATTTTTTGGGAAGGGAAAGGGTTTTCCTGTGCCCAGGTGATGTCTCTGCAGGGATGGGGCTGATCCCAACCCCAACTATTCCTTAAGCTTTCTTATCATGATATATATATAAAATATATATAAATATATATATACACACACATATATGAGCGGGGATTTGGGCTCGATGATCCTCATGGTCCCTTCCAACGTGAGCTATTCTATGAATCTCTGTGATATGATCCATAAAATGCATATATTGATATGATCTCTATAATGATGGGATATATATATCCCATCTATCTCTCGTGGGTGTGTGTACACGGATCTCTCATCTACACACACACAGCAATGCGTATAAATCCCCCCTGCACTATAAAAACCACCCAAACCAGCACCATCCTGGCAGGGCACCGGGACAAAACCACTTCAGGCCGGCCCTGAGGTCAGTGCCCGTTGCTGGGGGTGCAGAAGGGGGGTCCCAGAGTGTCCCACCGGGGCTGCAGTGGGAGTTTTCCCAAGCCCCCAGCCCCAAATGGCTGCGGCGGAGCCGGCGGGCTCAGACACATGGTGTCTCGTTGAAATGCAGATCGTTGGGGGGTATATGGGAGTCTTGGCTCCGAGGAGCTTCAGCTGACAGGCTTATTTGCACACTGGCTCTAAAATAACCGTGTAGGCTTTACATGACACCTTCTGTTGCTTTGGTGCAGAGAGGGGCTTTCGAGTGCCTTCCTGCGGGAGGGACAGGGCGGCCGGCGCCAGGGCTGGGGGCTGCCGGAGCCCCCGCGCCAGGCAGTGCCCCGGCATCACCCCAGCAGCACCCAGCAGCACCCCAGCAGCACCTGGGTGTCACTCCAGCA
>NW_020885056.1:128929-129517 GCF_003945725.1 Corapipo altera
CCCAGCATCACCTGGGTGTCACCTCAGCATCACCCAGCATCACCCCAGCATCACCCAGCATCACCTGGGTATCACCCTAGCAGTGCCCAGAGTCACCTCAGCGTTGCCCAGCATCACCTGGGCATCACCCCAGCATCGCCCAGCATCACCTGGGTGTCACCCCAGCATCACCCAGCATCACCTGGGCATCACCCCAGCATCACCCAGCATCACCTGGGTGTCACCTCAGCATCACCCAGCATCACCTGGGTATCACCCCAGCATCACCCAGCTTCACCTGAGCATCACCCCAGCATTGCCCAGTGTCACCCCAGCATTGCCCAGCATCACCTGGGCATCACCCCAGCATTGCCCAGCATCACCTGGGTGTCACCCTAGCAGCTCCCAGAGTCACCCCAGCATCACCCAGCATCACCTGGGTATCACCCCAGCATTGCTCAGCATCCCCTCATCATCACTTGGGTATCACCCCCAAATTGCCCAACATCTCCTCAGCATTGCCCAGCATCCCCCCAGGACCACCAGCATCACTCAGGTATCCCCCTGGCTTTGCCCTGGCATCATCCCAGCACCCCCCAGCATCCCTCA
>NW_020885056.1:129527-139591 GCF_003945725.1 Corapipo altera
TTTGCCCTGGCATCATCCCAGCACCCCCCAGCATCCCTCAGGTATCATCCCGGCATCACTCGGGTATCTCCTCAGCGTCACCCCGGCTTTGCAATCCCCCAGATCGGAGGGAAGCAGCTCCAGCAGCACTAAAATGCCACTTCTAGGTGCTGCAGTAACTTTGGCACGCCACCAAGTTTGGGTTCTGGCTCTGAATTTGCTCTCCCAGGTGGGGTTTGGGGATGGAACATCCCATCCCATCGGTGCCGTTCCTTATCAGCCACTGCTCCGTCGCTGCTCCGATTGTCAAACACGAGAGATGCTTTCACTCCTATTCAAAATAATTTAAATAAAAATGTTGCTACAAAGTGGAATAATATCTTTTGATGAATGTTTTTAAAGCCCTTTAGGTTTTCATGGTAATTTGCAGTGTAAAATTATTTAGAGATAAGAGCCAAATTAGCTCTTATAGGCGGAGGTCGATATGTCCCGTTATCCATGGAAGCAGTGTTTAAATATAATCAGCCTTTACTCTAATGCAGCATAATTGTTCATTTGAAATAGCTTTTTTTTTTTTTTTTTTTTTACTCCATTCAATGAGTCATTAAAATATTCAAAGGATAATGCAGTGAATTGGAAATGAATTTATCACATTATCCTGTATATACTGTAGAGCATCAGGTAACCAGGCAGAGTCGGAACCAGTTTACAGCGAAACCCAGTAAACAAGGTTTTCCATTTTGTATTCAGCGGGGAAAGAAAAGGAAGGGAGAAAATACTGCCCTTCAAATGGAAAGCTTTCCGTCTTTATTCCCCCTCCTTGGGGAGGAGGAAGGGGGAGGGCGAGAGCAGCGAATTTGTACTCCACTAAAGCCTCGCTGCTTTAACTTTATTTTTATCAAAATATGTTTGTAACAGAAAGTCGTTATGGAAACCAGTTCTGCCAGCCGGGAGAAATCCTGCGCCAGGCTGGAGCGGAGCGGGACCCGCCGGGCGCTGCTGCCACGGGCACAGCTCGGCTCAGCTGCCTCCACAGACCCCTTCCCAGGGCAGGGCATGGGGGCAACTGAGGCACGGAGCTGTCAGAGTCAAGTCTGGGGTCAGAGATGGAAACTGTGTCCAAGGTTTTTGAAGGAGAGCCATTCCCAACCATCGCCCATCCCGGTAGTGGCTTTTCCCCCCGGCGCAGCTCCCAGTGCTCCAATCGCCCCCATGGCTTTGTAGAGCAGAATGAGGAACACGTGGATGCGGGATTGGCAGGTTTGGATGCCCAGGGACCACAGCATCCCTGCTCCCAGAGGTCCTGGCACCGCTCTTGGTCTTCACCGCGGTGTCTTCTCCGGCGCTCGCGTTTGTCAGCGCGTTCCTCGTCGCCGGCTGATAAACAGGCTCCGGGTTGCAAGTGTCACCATAGAAACAGGTGCTGTCTTAAGCAAACAAGGGCTTTATTAACCTTAAAAATTATGGGATTTCTGCACCAGGAGAGGCTGGAAAAGGAGCTGTGGGGGGCCGGCTGCTTGTCCAACCTGCCCCGTGTCCCTGTGCCCGTCCCAAAGGGACAGCGACGCTTGTGCCCCACAGGAAACTTGTCCTCTCTAGCACTTGGCACCTGGCTCCAGCTTGCCCAGAATGCTGGGGTTTATCAGAAGTGGTAGGGATCAGCCGTTAATTGCTGGTTGCTGTTATTCCTGCTCTTCAGCTGCTGCGTGAAGAGTTGTAGGGACACCTTGGGGACACTTTTGCAGAGCGCTCGTGATCACACTCAGCATCCCAACAGGACAGAAATCTTGTCAGAGTGAGGAATGATTTTTAGTGGGTGAATTGATGTTAGAGGAGAAAAAAACCCCAGCTTTTGGGTATCCTGGAGACAGGAGGGATCCACATTTTGGGAGATGCTGGAGTGTCAGGGCAGGTTTCCTTGCCTGTCCCATCCAGCATCCATGATTCCCATGGATCTGTGACATTGTGGAACCCCTGAAACCTGCCGTGCCAGTGGGATCTGCTGCCTCACTGGAGGGGAGAAGGGGCAGATAAAGCAGTTGGTGCCGTGGTATTGTTCCTCCTTGCTGGAGCCCTCTCGACTCTCCTTTTTGGTGATGAAACCGAGGGTTTGAAAGGGAAAGAACAGAGAAAATGTTGGTTTAATTGATGACTTGGCTCCTTGGAATAGTCAGTTCCCTGGTGCGAGTTTCTGTCGCTGCTTGTTAATGAAGCCTTTATTAATAAAAGGGGGGAAAAAAAAAAGAAAAAGAGAACTAAGGAAAACCAAAATAAGCAAAGAGGCTGCTGTTCTGGGGAAGTTTGCTTTGCACTCCAAGTTCTACAGAAGAAATTCTTCTCTCTGGTGGTGGTGAGGCCCAGGTTGTGGCTGCCCCATCCCTGGAAGTGCCCCCAAGACCAGGTTGGATGGGGCTTGGAGCAACCTGGGCTAGTGGAAGGTGGGGTGGAATGGGATGAGCTTTAAGGTCCCTCCCAACCCAAACCATTCTGGGATTCTATGAATTTCTCATCCTGGGAAATGCCTGACAGGAGGATGGAGCCAGGTGGGGGTCAGGCTCTGCTCCTAGCTAACAAGAGACAGGACAAGTGGAAATGGCTTCAAGTTGTGCCAGGAGAGATTTCAGCTGGATATTAGGGAAAATATCTTCACTGAAAGGGTGGTCAGGCACTGGCACAGGCTACTCAGGGCAGTGGTGGACTCACCATTCTGGGGGGAATTTAACCCCTATAGATGTGGCTCTTGGGGACGTGGGTTTGTGGTGGCCTTGCCAGTGCTGGAGGAGTGCTTGGATCTGATGATCTTAGGGAGCTTTTCCAACCCAAATGATTCCATGATTCTATGATTCTCTCAGTCCTGGGGTGCTCTGTTCGGGGGGGGAAATTCGCCCTGGTGTGGCAGGGGGTTGATCCCACTGCTGCATCCCTGCCAAGCCCAACATTCCCACCCCACATGAGCTGCCACTCTGCTTTATGCTCCTCGTAATTAGTGCTCCCAGGTAATTACACTCCCAAAGCCCTGGAAGAGCTGCCACTAAGCAAGCTCGGATTTCTCCTCTCATCCCAGCCCTGTCCCACGGATGCTCCCGGTCCTGCCATTCCACAGGGGTGAATTTAGGGTGAAGCCACAGCACTAAAGCATTCAGCACTCAGAAACCCGTCTGGTTTTGGGGTTATTTGGGATGTTCCCACGTTTTCACACTGACCAGGAGCTGTGCCATGAGTTGTTCCCTCTGCTCCATCTCCTCACAGGTTATCCCGATGGGAATTCATTTTTTTTTTTTCCCCTTGATGCTTCTGTTTCATTTCACATGCAGAGGCTAATAATTTGTCACAATTCAATAAAGCCGAGGTTACAAACACTCTCACTGCTGTTTATTTAAACGATGGTTTGTTAATTAGCTCCTCGTAACGAGGAGAGAATAAATCAGATAAACCCTACCAAAACGGCAGGCAGATATCTTGCAGATTAATTTTATTTTCCAGTTGAGATATTCCTGGCAGCCAAGTGCTCACTGACTCCCTGCTCCATCCCAACCTGCTTCCCAAGCCATAGGCGTGTGGAGGAGCATCGTGGCACTGGGATGATGCTCTGCCTCGTGGCATTTTGGGTCCATAAAGGACTTTTCTGGCTGTTTTATGGCTCTTTTCTGGCTTTTTTTTTTTTTTGGCTGTGGGGCTCTGTCCCTCCAGCCTGGCCATGGGAGGGATTGACCTTCTGGAATGCCAGGTGACCCTCTGGTACTCCAGTTTTCCCTCTGCTTGTTTAACCTACGGCAGTTTGGGGGAGGAAACAGAAATTAGAGCAAGAATAAAGTTGTGCTGATGCAACTGGGAGTTTAGGGAAGGTTTATCCATCACCATCAGCCAGCGCTGAGCTCTGATTCCATTGCTGGCTCCATGGAGAGCACTTAGCTCCTGTCCCACCACCATGGGAATATTTCATATATAACCCATAAAATGCGTCCTGGGGATGGGATTTCTTGAAAACCAATGTGTATCTCCCCTGTGAGCGTTTGGGGACCCCCGTGAGCATCCAGGGGACCCCACGAGTATCCAGGACCCCGCGGGGATGGCTGGAGGAGAGCGACGGAGCCCGAGCGCTCTCCGGGTCTACCTTGTGGAAGAGACACCAATCAGTGATTAATCGGGCATGTGTGGTTGTGTGGGAGCGATTTGTGTTGGAGGAGGGAACTCCTACAGCACCCCGGTCATGAATCATTTGAAGAGCAAATTTGTGCAGTTACCAAGGGAACGGAAGAAAGGAAGGGACTTCCCTTTGCCGAAATGACTCGCGCTCTGATGCGGCTGAGAAAATCGCTCCAAAAAAAAAAAAAAAAAAAAGGGGAAAAAAAAAAAAAAAAAAAGAAGCCGAAGCTGTGACTAAGCAGCAGAAGTTATGTAAAGTGCTCGCTGGGAAGTGCAGGGGAGGGACAGCACATCCTGCCGCTGCCCACGGCGGGGGCGGGGGGCGGCCGCCGGCCCCCTTCCCGCCTCCCCGGGGAGCGGGGGCGAATCGCCGGCCGGGCTGTTCCCGCTGCCGCCCCTTGCCCTGGCTCACGGAGCTGCTTAAAAAGGCTGGGGAAGTGCCCGGGTGTCCCTGCTGGAGTGGGGCATCGTCCCCAGGCTGGGACCACCCCGTGCATCCCCCGCCCTCGGTCGCTGTCTTCCAGGGAGTTGGTGCCACGGGCAGCGTTGCACTGGGAAAATGACCTTGCTCTGGCCGGGGGGGGGGGCGGTTTTGGGGTGGTTGTGCCCCACATGTGCTGTGCATTGCCCTAATTCGGGCGAGTGTATGGAGCCAGGCTGTTTCCATAGGGGATGGGGAGGATGGGGAAGTGATGCTTCGCACTGGGGCTCATGGTGGTGCTCCTGCAGTGGCCGGTTTGGAGCATCTCTGCCAGGGCTGGGCTCGTGGCCGAGGGTGGGATCTTCTGCTCTGCTCCTCGTGGGAGCTCAGCCAAGGGCCAAACGCTCATTTCAGGGCTCGGCATCCAAATTCAACGGTTCTCACCCAAATTTAGGGGACGCTCATCCCAAAGGACCTAAAAGCCACACGCACAGCGGAGTCACCAACCGCTCCTCCACGACTCAGCGAGGCTCTTTAAAAACCCCAGGAATCTGCTTTTCCCCTGAAAACCCGACCTTGGGGGGGTGTGAGGGGGGAGCAGCAAAGCCCCAGGGCTGCAGCAGCAGCGAGCTCTGCAGCGGCAGCATCACCACGGAGCCCCGGCCACGCCGGAAAGATGCTTGGGA
This sequence comes from Corapipo altera, assembly GCF_003945725.1. Taxonomy (NCBI): domain Eukaryota; kingdom Metazoa; phylum Chordata; class Aves; order Passeriformes; family Pipridae; genus Corapipo; species Corapipo altera. Next base: position 134,760 of record NW_020885056.1, read on the forward strand.
TCTTTCCAACTTCCGCCTGGGAGCCCCCGAGCCCGGCGGGGAGCCGCAATATCTCCCGAAAAGGGAATGCAGAGGCAGCTGCACGGCGAAGGAAAACCCTCTGCCTGCCCTCCCCTGGTGCCACAGACACCCGGTGTTGTCTGAGCGATTAGTCACCGCCGAGGCTTCCCTCCTCCACAGGCAGAGCCTGTCCCCCCACACAGGGAGCCAGCGGAATGCTTAATTGGAGTTCCTCACACCTACCCGGGTGTGTGTAGCCTGAAACGAAGTGACAGTGCCGAGCAAAAGCGCTGGAGTCAGACCCTGGGAGCCGCCGGGTTGCTATGGAGTTCCTGGATTTGGGTTTTGAAGGAAAGGGAAAGGGGAAAAAAATTTAGAGAGAGATATATATATTTATGTGTAGTGGTCCCGATGGCAAAGCTGCGGGTGCTGCCGGGATGTTCCCCCAGGGTGATGAGGCTGCAGGGTTGGTCTCTGGGGGGTTCTGCTCCTCAGTGGGATGCTTGGCCTCCAAAAGGTGTTTTGTGCCCCGACAGCAGAGCTGAAGGAGGTTTGGGATTGATGAGGAACTCCTTAAGGCTCCTGCATCCCGTGTGTGGAATGGGTAGGAAAGCTCATCCCTGGGGTATGGGATGTGGTAGGAAAGTTCTTCCCTGTATCCCATGTGTGGGAGGGGGTAGGAAAGCTCATCCCTGCATCCTGCCTGTGGAAGGGGGTGGGAAAGTTCATCCCTGGGTCCAGTGAATGGGAGAAGGGTAGGAAAGCTCATCCCTGCATCCTGTGTTTGGGAAGAGGGTAGGAAAGCTCATCTCTGCATCCTGTGTTTGGGAAGAGGGTAGGAAAGCTCATCCCTGCGTCCCATGTGTGGGAGGGGATAAGAAAGCTCATTCCTGCCTTCTGGAGTTTGGAAAAAGGGTAGGAAAGTTCCTCCCTGCATCCTGTGTAGGGAAGGAGCAGGGAAGCTCAGCATGGCAGGGAGCGTCCCATGGGGTCCAGACAAGGCTTTTCCTCCCTGATTACTTTTGGAATGCTCTCAGGTGCATCAGGAAAGTCACTGGTGACCATGTCCCAGGAGTGGAAGGGCTGTCCCTGGGGTGGGAGGGCTTGTCCCCCAGGGCAGCCCCCGTGCCTGGGTTAACTCACCCAAAGGAGGCAGGGCTGGAGTTCGACCAAAGGATTCATTTTCCTGCTTGAAACTTCCAGTGAGGATTTTTAAGCCGTTTAAAACCAGTTTCTCCTCCCTGCTGGGCCAAGCACCGTGGTCTGGGTTGATCAGCTGAGGGGACAGTGCAGCACTGGGACCCCCTTAGGTGGGCATACCTGTGTCCCCCCTCTCCTACCACCCCATCACCTTCGTCTCCCTCTGAAAGATGTTTGGGCTCTACTTTCAGGTGTTTTTGTTTTTTTAAATGCAATGAGTGGGTCCCAGGACCTCAGTCCCCGACTCTGACCATCACCTGGGGGAACCTGAGGTTTGCCTTCCCTCAGGAGAGGGAAATTATTGCTTCATTCCCGTCAGGAACAGCTTCCCTTCCCCAAAACAGAGGAGGAAAACAGGATATCGTTTGTGGTTTCGTGAAAAAGTCATCTTTTTTTTTTTTTTTTTAATTCTCGTCACTTTAGGTTCTATTTAAAATTTGGGTGTTCTGAGATGGAAAGTTATTTCGAAAGGGCAAAAACACGTCAAGCACCAGAAAATGGTGAAATCAGCTCCATGGTGGCTTTTTTTTTTTTTTTTTTTTGGAAGCACAGTTCTCCCCCCAAATTCCCTCAGTGCAAGATCCAGCCCCATCTTGCTCCGTCCTGCTGCTCAAGAAGATTTCTAGTACCAAAATGGCCATTTTTCACCCCAATCTCTCCCCCAGCTGATAGTCTGGGTGTACTCCTGGGGCTCTGTAACCCCCCACAGTGCTGGGACCTCTCTGGAGCTTCGAGCCCGACCCCAAATCCGTGGGGGTGGGAAGGGACGATCGATGCGGCCCCATTGATCCCGTGTGATGCTGCCCCGGGAAAAGGGCCCCTCATCGATAGAGCATCGACTCTCTGGGGGCATCACCACCTTAAAAAGATCATCTGCAAGCGAGAGCTCTTGGCACCTGATGATTAATTAGCGTGCTGTAAATGACTCGGAGAAGAGGTGGCCGGTAAATGCGAGAGCAATTAAATCCGCACCCCTCCGACCCCTCGCCCGATGCATCGATCCCACTCGGGGGCGGGGGGGGGGTTGAGCTGGGATTGTATCCCCCTGGCACTGGGAAAAATTACTTTTCCCAGGCTGGGATCTGCTTCTTCCTCGTCGCTCCCCTGCCAAACGCGATGGGTTTGTTCCCCGCTGGTTCCGAGCGAGGGATGGAACAAGGTAGGAGAGCGAGGAAAACCCTCCGCTGGCTTCCCTTGATGAACTGAGCTAATTTCTCTCTTAATGGTTCGCTCCGGAGCTGAATGTGAGGCTTTCCTCCTGCACAGCAAACCCTCTCCCACACACAGACAAATAGGCTGAATATTTAATTGGAATTCCTCACACCTACAGGGTAAAGCCTTGTCAGTAGAAATAGAGCCCATCGCCAGCTGGCATCCCCGCACGCCACCCACCTTCGCTCTCAAAAAGAAATCCCTCCCCGTCCTCCCCCCTTTTCCACACACCCACGGGCCCCCCTGACCGCGGGAGGATGCGGCCCCTCGCTCCCGGGATGCCCTCTCCGGGATGGGGATGCTGTGGGAGGGTGCCCGGGAAGCACCCGCCCCGACAGGTCGTGCCGGAGAAGATTCCCGTTTCCTGGCACCCGCTGAGCGCAGCCCTGGCCGGAGCACTGCCCAAAGGAGCCCTCCCAGGGGAGGGTGGGGACCCCCGGGGTGGTGCCAGGCTGGTGGCAGGGGACCAGGAGCAGCAGAGGGCACTGCTGGTCTGTCCGCCCGCACCTTCCCCGTCGTGATGAAACTCCGGGAGAAGGGTATCCCAACTCTCCCAAGGGAGCTTGTCTGGGATGGGGGCTGGCAAGGACTTGTGCAAACCCCTGTTTGCCAGGCCTGGAGCCTCCCAGGGGGCAAAACCACAGTGTTCACTCCCCAAAATGACTCTCTCTCCTGTCCCCACGCTGTCCTGGCCGGTGTGGGATGTGACCCCGCGGCTGCCACGGAGCTGGGGGGATGTGGGAGACAAAGCTCTGCCCATAAGGTGCCCCCAGCCTCATGGGCAGTGGGTGGGGGGTCCTGGGGTCTCCCTTGTGGCTGCAGGTGCTGAGAACCCAGCCCAGAGGAATCCCCCAGCTCATCTTTCCCAGGGATGGATGAAGCTGTGGCTGATGTGGGACCAGCCAGTGCCAAGGCTGAGTGTGGCACTGGCCACGTGGTGACAGGGCATGACCAGACCCTCCTCTTACTTCCTGGGAAGATGAGAGTTGGGAGTGTTCCCAGCTGGATACACAAGCCAGATCAACAAGGATTTGGGGAGGGGTGACAGCAGGGCAGAGAGAAGCTGCTTGGGAAGGGGATGCTCCATCCCAGCTCTGCCTGAGCTTCCTGGCTCGGGATCTCCGGGCTGGTCCTGAGGATGAGAGCAGGTCCTGGGAATGGATCTGCCTGCCCTGCCCCTGCCCCTTCCCACCTCCATCCAGGGGCTGCAGGAGCCCTTTGTCCCGTGGTGTGGGTCCAACTCCAGAGCTTCTCTGAGCAGGAACTGGGGAAGGGTCAGACAGGCTCAGCACCCAGGAAAAAGGGCTGTTCCCAGGGAATCCTGTTCTCAGGGATGCAGAACCTCCAGTGCCCATGGAGGAGGAGGAAGGCAGAGGGTCATGACCCCTGGGAGATGTTGCAGCACCTTGCACTGCCTTTAATGCTGCTGGGGACAGTATTCCCTTCACCCCCCAGTGTCCCCCTTGCTTTCCAACAGAATTTCTCTTTTCTCATCCCCCCCTCTTTTCCTTTCCTGCTCTTTCTCCCTCTCTCCTTCTCCTCGTACCTCTCTCATCCCAGGTTTCAAAGACCCCCCCCTCCATCCCCTGCAGGGACCTGCCACCATCTGCAGTTTTCTTTTCCCTTTCTTTTTTTTTTCCTTTCCCCTCTCTTTTTAAAGTTTCCCCCGTGCCTTTGTCTTAACGAGCCAGGTTAAATATTCTGTAATCAGTGTAATAATACACCTGGACTCGTTCTGGAGATATCTGCCTTTTGTACTGCGACAGGACATTAATAGTAATTATTCTGCTTTGTAATTGGAGCTTTAAATACTAATTCAAACAGCCAGAGGAAAACCAATTAGTGCTAATTTATCTCTATGTGTTTTGGAGAGCCTGTGTCTGTCATACTGTGAAGAAATAGGTTGGTAATTAGTACAGTTGGGTGGTAGATAGAAGTAATTATCAGATTCTTTCATGTTCTTTAAAGGGAAAAAAATAAAATCTAAAGGCTGCATGACTCTTCCTTTCCGAGGAAGTTTGCACTTCCAAGGAAAGGCCCAGCCAGCACTGGCTCCAACGGGGCTCCCGCTCGGATCCATGGGCACCTGGTGCCATATGGAGTGACTTGATCCAGGGATGGGGTGTTTTGGGCATGGACTGAGCATCCCCAGCCTCGTGTGCTGGTTTTGGCTCGGGCAGAGCAGTGGGGTGTCCTTGGAATGGCAGTGCAGGGGAGCAGAAGGGACAGTGTCTGTGGCAGGAGGAGCCAGGGATCAATCCCACGGCTGGGATCGAACCCTGGGCTTGGACAGGACATTGACTGAGCTGCACCGAGTGTGTGAGCCAGACCTTGTGCCTTTGAGCCAAAAGCCACGTGTCCAAATCCTACTCCGTGAGTTTGAACCATAACCTGTGTGTCCAAATCCTACTCTGTGAGTT
>NW_020885056.1:139601-141827 GCF_003945725.1 Corapipo altera
ATAACCTGTGTGTCCAAATCATGTGTTCCATGAGTTTGAACCATAACCTGTGTGTCCAAATCCTACTCCATGTCTATTTGAACCATAACCCCTGTGTCCAAATCCTACTCAATGTGGTTTTAAAACATAACCTGTGTGTCCAAATCCTGCTCCATGTGTCTTTGAACAATAACCTTTGTTTATTAATCCTGCCCTGTGCATTTGAGCCAAGCCCCACGTTTACAGAACCAATCCTGTGCATTTACAACCATAGAATCCCAGACTGGTTTGGGTTGGAGGGGACCTTGAAGCTCATCTACTGGGCAGGGACACTTTCCACTATCCCAGGTTGCTCCAAGCCCCATCCAACCTGGCCTTGGATACTCCCAGGGATGGGGCATCCTCTGGGAAATCCATTCTAGGGCCTCACTACCATTCCAGGGAAGAATTTCTTCCCTGTATCACACCTAAATTTCCCCTCTTTCAGTTTGAACCCATTACTCCTTCTCCTGTCACTGCAATTCCCGATGAAATGTCCCTCTCCAGCTTCCTTGGAGCTCCCTCAGACACTGGAAGGTGCTCTTTGAGGCAGATCCTACATGTTTCAGACACACCTCATACGTTTAAGCCAGACCTTGAGCGTTTGAGCCAGACCTTGAGCATTTAAATGCATCCACTGTCCCCCTCATCCCTGTCCCCATCATCACTTCCCAGAGTTCTCTTTGCTTCCCAGGAGGAAGCAGCAGATTCCTTGAGGATGCTGGGCCCTGCCACACGTTGCTCTTTGATATTTTTTTTTTTCCATTTCTTGAATAAGAGGATCTTGAAGTTTTCTGTGTGGGAAGGATTTGGGTTGTGGTTACTTCAATCTCCCCCCCCACACACCCCCAAAGTTGTGCTATTAAAAAAATAAATAATTCATGGAGTAGTTGTTCACCCCATCAGGAATTTGGGCCCAGGCAGGCCAGGAGTGCAGCAGGATCTGCAGGAATTCATTAATGGCCCATTCTGTGTTTCCTTTCCCCTTTAAAACCCCAGTGGAGTTACCTTGGTAATAATAAAGTGCACGATTCCAGGAGGGAGGGAACAGGTTCTTATTTTGATTAAATGGATTTCTCCTCCTGCCTTCCTTACCCCTTTTATTCCTGCCAATTTAAAAAAAAATTATTTAGGGGGAATAAGAAAAAAAAAATATAAGTAAATGCTAATGCTGGGGGGGGGAAAAGCACTTTTTTTTTTTCCAGGGAGGGGAGAAAATGCCTTTGGAAGTGTTCTGTGCAAAGAGATGCCGGGGGGCACGATATATCAAAGAAAATATAATACACCCAGGTTAAAACTAATGATTGCCATATAATTAGATGTGAACCATTGTGCTATAAATGTGTATTCTTCAGCGTGCTGTGATTTTACTGTAAAAGAGAGAGAGAGAGAGAGAGAGAGAGAAAGAAAGACAGAAAAACACAGAACCCAGCAACATACTATAAAAAGCACTCTGTTGACTTTTCGGCTGTTTAGTATTCCTTGCCCGTACTCCCCCGGGAGTATGTAATTAGTGCTTTATGAAGAGTGCATTTAAAGCAGTTTAATATTCACCTCATTCAGTCTGAAACAATGTGATCACTGCTTAGACAAATCACTGCTCCTCACTGACATCCTCTGTCAGTACATTACCTCTGAAAAGACCTTTCAAGAGGCTCCGATGTTAATTAGTTGTCTGTCATGGATAAACAGAGCCGTGAGCAGAAGGGCTGCACCAGGCCAGAGACACACAGGGAAATACTGGGAAGGCTTTTTTTATTTTTTTTTTTCATCCTCCCCCCCCTCCCCTTTGATGAAAATTCCTGGCTTTCTCCGGCGGTTTGCTGGCGCTCGGCGGAGTTTTGCGTGGCCTGGAGTGGAGCCTCCTGGGTTTTCCTCGGGGCGCTCCCGGGGATGCTGAGCCAGGGCTGGCACTGCCACTCCCCTGGGGCCTGGCTCTGGGAGCATCCTCGGCTCAGGGTGGGCACCTGCTGAGCTGCCCTGCTGTGCCCCGAAGTGGGGACATCCCAGGCAAACATCCCAGCCCTGCATCCCGGTGCTGAATCCCAGCCCTGCATCCCACTGTTATATCCCAGCCCTACATCCTTATATCCCAGCCCTGTATCCCATTGCTGTATCCCAGCCCTGCATCCCTAAATCCCAGCCCTGCATCCCACTGCTATATCCCAGCCTGCATCCCATTGCTATATCCCAGCCCTGCATCCCACT